>NW_008589226.1:19803-61359 GCF_000691845.1 Merops nubicus
AGTTAGCCTTTGTGCTTTCTGATTCTATCACTTCAAGTGAGAACAGGGAGTAATTTGTACAGCTGAGCTGAAGGAATGACTTGCATGAAGAAAGGCTTAGATTTAACTCAGAGAAGTAAGCCAAATTCTGGGCTCCACAGGACGGGTTGATTAATGTTATTGGTTTTCAATAATGAATTTTTAGACAGCCCTGGAAGGAGTTGGGAACAGCTTGGGAGTGTGCATGAGCGGGGACTTTAAATCTGTGTCTGGGTATTTTGTGGTTCAGGAGGGGAATAACTAACATTGCTTGCAAATGAAAGTGGGGCTGTAAGTAAATGTGCACTGGCTAATCCCTAATTATAGTCGTCAGAAGATGCATTAATCTCCATGTGCTGTAAACATTATTAATATCAGAGTACTAAGGTAGCTGTAAGTGTGAGGTGAGAGGAGAAACGCTGCTGCTACCCCTATCTGTGAAAATGACCTTTGTGCAGGCTGAGTGAGGCTGCATCTAGAATTCCCAGTTCTAGATGCAGTCAGTGAGGAGGGTCTTCATTTCACTTCACTGGAGAGTGAAGAGAGTTCAGTTACACTTAACACTTTTGCTGTTGGCTTTTGTGGGAATTAAAAGCATAACATCTACACTTCTATTCCTTCCTACTATGTTTTAAAATATCTTATTTCTGTTACATTAATATTAGATTCTTGACCCAGGCGAGGTTGAGGGGAGTTCTTCTGGTTTTAAGAGGGATTGCAATGAAGAAAGATATCTTTTGGGACATGTAAGACATGGAGAAACAATTGGGTTTTTTATGCTTTGCCCTCAATACAATTGTGAGTCAGGAAAGGAAGGCATACACCTAGCTTATGTGCTTAAAATCTAACTCTGTAGGTTTAGTTGAGTTTTGGTTTGTTTTTTGTTGTTTTTTTTTTTTTTTTCTGAAGCTCAAGATGCAGGAGGGGGTCACCACGTACCCCAGCTGTCTGGCAGCTCTGAGCTGGAGTTGCTGCTGCACTTCTCTGGCCCAGAGGAGTTCAAAAAGACAGACATGGCTGTGTTCTTGCTTTAAAATAACACACTATGAGAAAATGCTAATGCCATCCCATGCATGGGATTTTTCTCCTCATTGCTTTCCTGACTTCCTTGGGGAAATCTGTGTGGTATAGACCTCGCATTAAGTTTGGGGGGTTTCTCTATATGAAATGTTGATTCTTAGGGTCTTCAGACAGGTGCACATATTTTGAATAACTAGAGAACAAGCACTAACAAGGCAGAGAGGGGAAAGATTTGTAATTGCAGAAGTGACATCTGAGGCTACAAACACATGTTAAAATTCAGTTTCAGAGTCTAAGAGCTTAAACCTTATCCATTTTCATTTGCATTATGAGCTGTGGGTTATTTAAAATGGTGATGGGCTGGCCAGAAACTGCCATACTTAAAGGGATCTTCATTAAATGCTTTCTGAAAATCTAGGTAGAATTGCTGCAGATTTATTTTTTTTCCTTTCAATTGCTAGTGGTAAAGGGCAGAAGCTGAATTTTATTTTATTTTTTTTTTTTTAAAACAAATGAGCATGTTACCAATAAAAACATTAATCTAAAATGAATTCTGAACCCATTTGTTACTTTATTTGTATTGTCGTGGCTGGAGGACCCCACAGTGACAGCACAGCTGCATTTAAGGCTGGATTAGATTAATTAAATTCCCAAGGAGGAGTCTTGCTTGATCAAAAGGAGAGCATATGACTATAGAGAGCATATGACTATAAAGAGCGTACCACAAAGTTAGATACATTTAAGATCTTAATCTATTATTTTCATCCAGTTTCTCCCTTTTTTGTAGGAGCAACTTGGCGACTGCATAATAAAAATGTTGCTCTCCCTTTTTCCTAACTTGGGATCTGCCTTTGGGCAGAGGTGTTCTGGTAGCACCCCGGAATGATAATGCATGCATTGGTTTCCACACCAACAAGATATTTCCAGAAAGTGGGTAGGGGGCTTGGGCTTGTTGCTGCTGTTTGATTAATCGAACCCTAGGAACAGGCAGTTTTTTGGTTGGTTAGGTTTTTAATTAGAAATATTTCTGCCACGTAACACTTGATAGGTATATGCAACGATTTGTGTCAAAATTGCAAATATTAATTACATGTGGCAAATACAGAGCAGATTGCACAGGCAGTTAAATTTGTTTTACAATTATAAGATTTAAACTGACATACATATTTAAATACTGAGATTTAATTTTGAGGGAAATGTAATAAAGCTATCAACAGTTAATTTCTTTTTCAGATTAGCAGATTGCATACTTTATTAATTTTTTTTTTATTTCCCCGATGATCTTTGGTTTTAAGAATTAATAAATTGTTGTTTCTGTTTTTTGTTTGATGTAAAATTAGTGACCTGTAACTAAGATAATATTAAGGAAACTGTAGGAATAGTATTGAAGCTATTAAAGTCAGTTGGGTCATATATTAAGAAAAACTTTCACACAGTAGCTCTGGTTCTAAAATATCTCAAAATCGTGATGCTTCTGGCTAAAAAAAGGGTTTAAATTCATAAAGTCTGCAAGCATATCTATTTTTTTTTTTAAAGTCCTTTTTTTACTGTGTTGTGTGAAGAAGCCCTCTGTTCACTTCTGGTTTGCAGGGATTACATTTGTGTTGGTGCCTCTTTGCTTAAAGTTTATAAAAAATTATTTCATAAGGTGTTAAGATGGTGTGCTGGAATGAAGGGAAGTAAGAATGCCAGTGGCCATGGCTCTCAAGGTAGATTAAATTCTGCTGTAGAGTGGAAAATAAAAGATGCTACTAAGTTACTGTTGTTGTTTGGTAGAGTAATAATAACACAAGTCAATGTGAATCCCACAGCAAAACAAAAGGCAGAACTTTACTGGGGTTTTTGCCTCCATTTAATTTGTGTCCCATACAGTTTCTATTGCTGTAGGGTCCTGAAACCTGCAGGAAATGTCTTGCAATCGCTTGTCTATCTACCATCTGCTTGAATGTTTATTTAGAGGACTGTTTTCTTCAATTAGTGAGAACAGATTAATCTGCCGGTTGAAGGTGTAGATACATAGTTAATGCTTTTCCATAGGTCCTTCCTAAGGTAGCCACGTGTCACACCTGATCCTTGCCTGCACTAGCATACTCCTCTGCTCAATGTAGTCTCTACTCCTGAGTCGCCGTGGAAAGCCTGAGCAATGCCATTGTTCTTCTGTTAGCAAAAACAACAAAAAAAAATCATAGGTAACCTTGTAATACCCGAAAATCTCCCCTCAACCACTCACCTTGTACTTTTGACCTTGCCTGCTCTCACCCTCACTGTTTGACTGGTAGCCTTTGCTGGGTCTCGGGCACAGCTGCCCAGCCCTTGGTGGGTTTCAGAAATGGGGCCAGAGAGACAGTGCTGTGAGAAAGGGGAGAGCCAAAATTACGGGCTGAAGTAGACAAGTTTGGAGTTTGTTGATAAGTTTGAAGTGCCATCACTTTAAATTCTTTGTGTGGTTAATCTTGAATCTTTTGTACAAATGACTTTATTTTAGGATAGATGGTCTTTCAGTGTTCAGAAAGGTGAGGGAATAATACAGCGAAAATGAGCAATGAACTTTGGAACATGCAGTATCTCTCCTCTCTGAGCATGCTATAGGCTTTAAAGAGTTTGAGAAGCAACAGCATCTTCTATACTGCTGATGCAGCTGCTGTTCAGAACCAAGCTGGAGCCTATTCTTTGTCCAAAAGCTCCATCACTCAGCCATAAGATGATTTGTAACAATCTTTAGGTAACTAACTGCTCCCAGCAGCGTGCCGGAGAAGGCAACGTGCAGAGGGGCAGTCAGTGCACATCCCTGGGTGGCCCTTCAGTGAGCCCCTGGTGTGAGTTAGAACTAACTCTGTTCAGTGATTTTACTTTTCAGCTCAGTTTCTTGTAGCTGTACTTACTGAATCTAATGGCATATTTTAGCAGTGTCTGCTTCTAGTAGTGACAACCCTTGAAGTTTAGTGGTTCACAGACCAAGGTCACTGCTAAACCTTGTGTCCTCATTGAGCGTGCAGGAAGTAAAAGGCTGCACCTGCAGGGAGGAGCGGACTGAACAGGTGACCCTAAACTGACCAGCGAGGTGTTCCATCCCATATGCGCCATATTTGGTATAAAGCTGAGGAGGCAGAAGGGTCAAGCTCTCTTCTTCAACAGCTGGCGTTCAAGGAGGACTCTGCTTGTTCTGCCTTTGATCCTGGGCCATGTGTTCCTGAATCCAGTGCCCTAATCCAGCTCCTGAATCTGGCTCCCATCTGCCAGTTGGTCCAGTCTGGGACTTCCCCAGTACCTGTGCCACACCATCAGTGGTGATGGTGACGTAACTGCCATCAGAGGAGGTTGGGTTCAATACCAGGTTTGTATATATATGTGTATATATTCCATTTTATTATTATTGTTTTCATTAAAGCTGTTTACATTTTCCGTTCTGTAAGTCTCTTCCTTATTCCCTTTCTCTTCCCCTTTGGGAGAGAGAGGGTCTAACAGAGAACGTCTGTTGTAGGTCTAGTGGGCAGCTGAAGGGCTGGGGTTAAAACCCCAGCCCTGAATGAGGGTTGGCATATGGATGATGCCCACAGCCAGGACCCTCCTGACTGGTTTTCGCCCAGGATCTAGCCAGCCTTGGGTGGGAACTGATTAGGAGATCACCACCAGGTGCCCCACCTTCCACATTAACTTGGAGGTGGGGCAAGGAACTGAATCTGGTTGCAATGGAACTGGGTGGTCTGCCCACACAGTGCATGTGCTGTTTTGGCTATTGAAAGGGCTCTGTGACTCTTCATAGCAACTGAAGCTCCCATGACAGTGGGGCAAGATGATGAGTCTCTCTCCTGGCAGTTACTATATGATTGGGATTGGACTGATCACCTGGGTTCTTCCAGCTCCCATGGAATGATTCTGGAGTCAGCTTGCTCCCTTCTGTGCATCCTATGCTGTGAGTGAATGTATTGACTTATTCCTCCCTCCAGTGGTCTGGCATGTTGGATTGCTGGTGTATGATTTAAGAGTGGAGGGAGGACTTTGGCTGCTGGTTTGCCTGTCGATTGGAATATCCTTCTGAGTTGGGCAAGCAGTCAGCTGAAGAGCAGCCCTGCCTCTAAACTTTGACACTGTCAACACCATCTACCTTTGTAGTAGGCTCCACTACACTTTAACATAGTGAGATGAGGAGGAGTGGAAAGATGTCCAGTCTCTTCCAGACTCCACCCCTCCCAAATTAAAATTCTGCCTTGCTTTAGGTTGCTCCATTTGGACCCCAAGAGCTGGGGTTGTGAGCAGCAGATGTGGGACTGGCTCCCTCCAGCCTCTCCACCCAGCAGAGAGAGGCTGACGGTGGTGGTGTCTTTTGTGTTGTCTCAGCACTCACTGCCTGTCCTTGTGCTTGGCTGGGGGTGAAGAACAGCCTGTACTGAGGGCAGTTTTTCTGCTGGGTGAGAGTGACCTGAGCATGCTCAGAGCCCAGGCGCTGTGGTGCACCACAGCAGAGCTGGCGGAAGCGTCCTGGCTTGGCCACAGCCACAAGCCTGCCCTGTTGCTCCTAAGCAGTTACATTTGTTTTCTTCCCATGTGACGAATGGCCAAGGTCATGGGCTCGCATTTCTTTGTGTGCTCGTTAAAGTAACACAGCACTTAAAGAAGAATTTGAGTTTTGGCATATGAATCAAAGGTGGCAAAAGCAGACCAGCTATGGGTGTCAGTAGTGTGATGGTGTCCTTCAGTGCCAGGCAAATAAAACCAGTAGCCAGAGGCTTTCATCCGTTTCCTTATTTCTGCTCTGTCCTCTTCAACCACAACAAATCTGTTATTTAACTGCATCAGATTAATCAGATAACAAACATAATCTTCTGAAAGGAGGTAATTTATGCTCAGTAGTAGTTAGAATTCATTTGTAAATAAAACACTTGTATGTCTGTGAATCTTAATCACAAGTATGTTTGTTGTTTTATCTGGCCAAGGCGCTTTACAGCAGTTCCAGTATTGACAGTGGGGCAACCGGTTCAGAGTCATCTTCCATAAGAGGCAAGCAGGCTCTGCTAAGGAATTCACCATGGGGATGTGTTACTCCATGCTGAAGGTCAGCTCAAGCCTTTGCCAACTTAGCTTTGATATTCTTCATGTTATTAGAGAGGCACAACTTACAGGCTGCACAAAAACACACAGTTTTCTATAGGACTTTGTGAACATTTCAGCTTTGTTTGCTGATCACAGACCTTCTTTAAGGTGTGGCTGTGCCAGGACTACATTTTTTTAAAAATTTGCTTGTAGCTGCATATTATCTATTGAAAACAAAATATACATTTTACACAGCTGATGTAAGCAGGAAAAATAGCATTGCCTAGCATTATATTGTTCAGACTCATCTGATTGTAATATGCTACTTTAGTTGCTAGTTGGGCTGTTAAACATGACCCTGTTGGTGCACACTCAGCATGAGGTGTCAGCTTCGGAGGCTGTGCTTCCTTACCACCAAATGCTGGTAGCTGTACCTTTGACAAGCTGCTGTGCAGTTGTGCATCAGCACGAGGATGCAAAAACATCCCTGGTGCCAAGCCTTTGCTGGAAGGATGCCTTCTCCTGCCCCTGTGAGTCTGCACCAA
Organism: Merops nubicus; assembly: GCF_000691845.1. Taxonomy (NCBI): domain Eukaryota; kingdom Metazoa; phylum Chordata; class Aves; order Coraciiformes; family Meropidae; genus Merops; species Merops nubicus. The sequence goes on from NW_008589226.1 coordinate 26,418, forward strand.
AAGCTGACCAGCCTACGTGCCTCTGAGAAACCCTTTGTGCTGTGGCCACCACCTGTGGGGTTACCCCTTGGGCAGGGCTGTGCAGCCAGGCTGAGTCCTGCCTCAGCCACAGCAAGGTGTGCTTTAGGGTTTAAGTGGCTATGTAGGTCAGCTCCACCTCCTGCCAGCTTAGTACCAGGTCTGATGAGGTGAAGGGACCTTCTGTCCTTACAGGCCTTTGGCCATAAATGGAGTGGGTGGAGGACATCTGTTCCCATCCCGTTCATAGCTGCCCCAAGAAACAACAGCCATAGTTCATGGTGTTAAATAAAGTCAAAATTAACCTGGCTTGTGCTGAAAGAGAGTGAGTCAGAAACCAGCTGAAGTGATCAGCTGTCCTGCAAATCTTAGGAGGCTTCAAGGGCCTGAGGGTGATGGAGGTGGGCTGTGAACCTCAACTGCTTCTTGCCCCTCTGGTAAAGCCCCCCAAAACTATCATCAGCTCACTGTACTTCCATTCCTGAAGCACTTGCAAACTACAAATAGGCACCACTTGGTATGAGCAGGAGCCCTCAACAGCACCTCTCATGAGGACTCAGCAGATGGGTCCAGCTTCCCCAAAGCCCAGTGCTGTGTGGGGACTGTGTGCTTGGAAGCACAAGCTGGCAAAATCGTTCCCATGGGCAGCCTAGTGTGGACTCAGATGTGGACTCAGGCTGAGAGGGGACTGCAGACGGAAATAGCCCCAAAAAAGGGTTGGAAGCTGGTCAGGATGAATAGAGCCTGCTGGTGAACTCCAGGTCCTCAAGTAGTTCGTGTTGCTTCTCAGCCCATGAGCACATAGATCTGTAAAACACTGAATAAGGTTAAAAGACAGTATCTCTGGTTTCTTATTCAGTGAGTCCCATCTACTGCGGGAATGAGGAGGAAGAAAGCAGAGAAAAAAACCATCTGTGATGGGCTGAGCAAAGACTGTCTCATCATGACTAACCACATAGGGACGAACTACACTGTGCTGCTGACTTTAACTCTGGCACAGCAAACCAGAACACTTCTTTCTGCAAATTCAGCTGCACGTGCTGTTTCTATAGTGCCCTACTGCTGGTTTTAAGACACTTCAAATTTTTCAACTAAAACAGGAAAAAACCCCAAACATATTCCCCTCTTGCATCATATCCAGACACAAGATCAGATCTAACCAGAAACAGTTATCATGGTAATATCTTTGCTTAAACTCATGGGAAAGGCAAATTCATTCTCAAGCCAGGTTTGAGGCTTGCCCAGCAAACGGGCTAAATCATAACCTGGCAATGAGCAGCATGCACTGACTGCAGGCCACTGAGCAGCCCTTATGCTCACTGTTGCTCTCCCATACGCACATGCACCATCACAGGCTGGCTGAGGCTGAAAGGAACCTCAGGAGTTTGCCTGGTCTCACCCCTGCTTGGAGCAGGGTCAGCCAGAGCAGGCTGCTCAGCACCACGTTTTGAATATCTCCAGGGTTGGAGACTGCACAGCCTGTCTGGACAACCTCTGCTAGAAGTCAAGCACCATTACAGGAAAAAAAAAAAAAAAAAAATTGGGTTTTTACATGAAATGAAATTTCCTCTGTTTTGGTTTGTGTTCACTGCCTGCTATTGTTCTGTCTCTGGATACTACTGTGAAAAGCCTGGCTCCCTCTTCCTTACTCCCCCACCAGGAATTGTGGCAGACATGGCAGTGTTAGGTTAACAGTTGGACTCTATTATGATCTTGAAGGTCTTTTCCAAACTACACGATTCTATGATTTATACGCAAGGATCAGATCCCTTTGAGCCTTTTCTGCTCCAGGCGGGACAGTCCCAGCTCTCTCAGCCTCTCCTTGTAGGACAGATGCTCCAGTTGCTTAATCACCTTTGTGGTCCTTCACCTGAGTCTTTCCAGTCCACCTCTTGTACCGGGGAGCTCAGCACTGGACTCGCAGGCTAAAGCTTCTTTAAAGTAGTAAAGTCCCTCACTTGATGACTACTGAGCTTTGTCAGTGTGCCAGAAGGCTGAACACACACTTAGGGTTTTTACTGTTACCTCCTGTCACTGTTGCTCTACATTCATCGTCCCTTGGCTCATTGGAGCCAAAGCTGGTCAGAACAAGGATGCAAAGCTGTCTTCAACTATGGGATCTCTTTCTAGCTGTGCTGCTGGATTTTGGGGGGGGATGACCACATCCAATTCCATTACCAGTAACCTATTTGTGTTTGTTTCTTTGACAAAATGTGGCAATACTGAATTTGATTGCAAAGCTTAATCTGTTTGTGTCTGAGAGCATTCTCAGCTCTGTGCTATACACTAGTGCTGCTCTTCACTATCTTTGTATAGTGATAGATTTTTCTATCTTTGTAGAGAAAGGCAATACTCATGCCTTTTGGGAAGAATAATCCTTCCAGAAAGTCTCAGAAATGGACTGCTGGGTTCTTCAGGGTCATTTAGAAAAAGTGGAGCCCTGAGCACCAACAGAATAGCTTTTCTTGCTGCCTTAGAGAGGTAGAACTGCTTGTGTTGCTCTGCAGTTTGAATCTAATAACCTCCTTCTCCTCCCACCACAACTGCTGCACGAATTTAAGTGTACAAATTCCTATTATTTTCCCTCTGATTCAGCTATTTTAATTCCATTCTAAACTGCTGCTCCTTCAAGACAGTTTTTACCTTGAGGTATGTCTTGCGCTAAGAAACACACTGCAATTGGAAGACCTCAGCTAAAACACTGATAGAAAAGGAAGAAAAATAATTTTTCAGTCCTCTGCTTCAAAAACCTGGTGTAAACTCTCAACCTCACACTGACACTTATGAAAGCAGGGCAGAGCAGTGAGTCTGGTGTGTCATTTTCCCTCTATAAACTCTGCAAAGCTACAGCTGGAAAGGATGGAGGAGTCATTTGCAGGGAAGTGTTGAAATCTGTCAAGATAAATCGGGCACACCGGGGGATGACAGTGTAATTGAAAAGATGTCCTGAGCACTGAAGTGCCCCTTGTTTCCAGAGCTTTTCTTCCTCACTATCAAATGGAGGATGCTTTCTCACCCAGGTCCAGAAGCCCTCAGCTAGCAAGGATGTGACTCCATCAAAAACTCACTCTCTTGGCAAAGTGCAACTCAAACTCAAACCTCTTGTCTAGATGCAGCAGCTTTTGAAGTAGCCTACCTTGTGCTGTCATGATGCTTTCCTGGCCAGCTGAGCCAAGCGAAGGTGTTCTTGCTGCCCCATCTCCTCTTCCTCAGCACTGGAGCACCCTGACACTCCACTGCCACTGCCAAGTCGGCCTTGGCCTTTGCCAGCCCCTTGTGGGAGCCACTCACTGAAGAGGCAGAAAACCAGCTGCAGCCTTTGCTGTGGTCCCGCTGGCTCATGGGGGAGTGCTCAAGCCCTGGCAGGGTGGAGGAAGGTCAGACGGGCAGTGGGGGTGAGTTGGCGAGTTGGTGCAGCTGTCTGGCCCACACGGTGCCTGCCCGGGGCAGGAGGCAGGCAGGTCTCTCCACGTCTCCTTCCTCGGGCAGCCTCTTCTGGTTTGGCCGGCGGGCAGAGGCAGCCCCCTGCGGCACTGTGCTTTGCCGGCCTGTTTCACAGCCGGGCGGGTTCCCTGCGCCGATGGGCAGTACGGGCTGACGAACAGCTGAGCTGACGCTGCTTCGAAGGGCGGCAGCGCGGGGCTGGCCCCGGGAGGGCGCACTGCTGGGCAGAGGGCTGGTCCCCCCACATGTTGACAGGTCCAAGGGCATCCTGGAGATTCTCCTACCAAGCGATCCACTGGAGCAGGTGCTTCCTCAGCTGCAAACTCAGTAGCTTGAGAGAAGGACAGATGTGGTTTGCCCATACACTGAGCCCTTCATTAAATTACCAGAAAGACTGCAGAAAACTGCAGACAGACTGATGACACAAATCAAGATTTCTTTAATTATCATTAAATCTGAAAGTGTCTGAGAGGAGAATTTCACGTATTATCAGAGGTGTTCAATATCTTGTGGGGTCAAATCCTGTACTATTTAAGACAACTTTTCACCTTTCCTCTAAAGCAGAGCCTTGAATTGTAACAACTATAAAAACTCACTTGGAGCTGATGAGGTTTTTTTATATGATCAGCCCTGATTACATAACTGGTCAATCAAGCAGTGCTGCAACATGTCTGCCCTCATTGATGCCATGGGCCAGAATACCACAGGATTCACAGCAAGCAGCTAATGCAATGTCAGGAATAAAGAGCTCACTCTGAGCTGAAGGAATGAATTTAGAAGGCCCAGTTCTGTTAAAATAAGTTTCTGAATACTACATTGGAATACATCTACTGCCAAAATGTTGTGGGTTTGTTTTTTTTTTTCAAGTAAGCAAAACAAATTAGAGCCTGCTTCTGACATAGGATGCTTGAGCACAGTCATCCATTGGTAGGAGGAACTGCTGAAGTTTGAAGCTTTGTTTGTATGGATCCCAAGCCAAAATGAATAGCTTTGGTTTTTTAGGACTTCACAAAAGTTGTTTGCTGTCTGTGTGGTTATTTTTTTAGTGACACATGCATACAAAATAAAAACCCAGAACGCAGAATTAAAGGCATCCTATAATTAAGCTGGTTTGATACAACCTGCCAGAATAATTCATGTGATCTATAACACAGTCTTTTTCTTCATGATTTCTTGAATGTCCATATGCATGTACGGTTAGGTTGTGTGGACTTTTGTCACGTGTTTGGCTTGCTTAAGGGATTTGTGTTGCTTTGGTGGCTATTTAATATGCTGTTCCATCTGCTTCTACCAAAGAAAAAGAAGGAAAAAAAAGGTGTTGAGTACATTAGCTCTTTACAATTAATAATATTTAAAAGACAATAAGAAATTCCTAGGTCAGGCCTCTCTAAGACCAGATGGTTTCTGAAAGAGTACAGAGGCAGCTCCAGTGAGAAGTCTTTCTTTACAGGCCCAGACTTGCCCATTTCCCTGCAGTCCTTGAAGTTTTAATGTGGAAAGGACTGGTGAGGCCCAGTTAAGTGAAAAACAAAAACGAACAGTAAAAATATTCCCATAAAAGCAGAGGACAACATTTCATTGAAGGTCTCCATCCGTTTCCACATCAGTTTCAGGAGGGTCACAAGAAGATGGTATCATTCACCTTCAAAATTGCAAATACTCCTTTGCTATAAAAAGAGAGAAGAGATATTGGAGGTGAGGACAGTGGAGAAGGGGATGCTTCATCTGCAACTGCAAGGTCAATGGAGATGCTGGGCCACAGCTATGATTTGTTTTGCCCAGTATCCTCTTTGCAATGCCAAACACCCAGGAAAAAAAACCCAGAAGTCTGCAACTGTGTCCTGACACTTCCCAGAAAGAGCTTCAGAGCTTTGACCCACGTGCTGTTCTTCCTGAGCCAAGTCTGGTGTCTTTGCCCTAAACAGTATGAGCCACCAAGTAAAACCTATTCCAAGCTCTGCCAAGCAGATAAATGAAAAAATGAAACAAAAAGTTGTGTCCATTTCATGGGAGTTGGTTTTCTATGTAAGAAATCCAGAGTGATCAAAACAGTTTTTCCAACCTGAAGAAAGATGTGATCATATACATTTAAGAAATATTTTGCTGTTGTCACATCAGTGATGGAAACAAAGTTCATACCAGCTTGCCCCTAGTTGTCATCAGTTTCAACATTTGTTAAGCTCTCCTGACAGTTGTCACAGGAGCAAGTGTACAAATAAAAACTACTTGTATTCATGTGTACACTCTCACAGACACAGAGCATTTATGTTTCCTATCAGTACGGTGAATTTTGATTCTTTACTCTCCTTCTGATACCTAAAGAGTAATAATTTCATACCTATAAAAACTTCCATTACAAGAGCAGAGATGAAGTACTGCTGTGCGGGCTGCCTATTAGTGTTAGCAAGACAAAAGCTCTCTCTGGTGGTAGATTTCGGTAATCGCACTTTACTTTTCCTCAAACACGAGCAGTCAAGGGCTGTGACTCCATTACCTAGCTAGCCCCAAGGTACCCTGGTAACAGCCCTGTAGGAAACAAAACGTAGGGCATTGTCCTGTCGAATACAGTTGCATATACTGGGGTTATGATAGCATATAGATGATGAGCTGGAAATTAAATGTAAAGCTGTGACATCAGAGAACTATGTATTGACATTTATAACTGCTTCCTAAGTATCATTAAGCCCAAAGGCATTGAGGAGCTCAGGAAACAGAAACGACCTGAGTATTGTTGATTTACTTATTCTTACAGGTACAGTTTCGTACCACAGCAAAATATAAGCTGGTTGCATTTTCAGTCGCAGGAGGAAGCTTGGGGCAGAAAACATGCTTACTTTCAAATCCAATTTCTACACATATATCACGAACTGCTGAGCCACTATCACTCTAAATTCATTTGCTGCTTCTCCAATGTGAAAACATAACACATTAACACCCTAGGAAAGAAGAAGGACAGAAACAGCCATGGCTTGTATAATTTGCTGTGAGCAGAAGATTTATGCTTAATAAGAATAGTGTTAGTGAAGCTAGTAATAAAGTCTAAGACAGTATGTCTTCCTATCCTTTCACGTATCATTATGCATCTTCCTTTGGGGAATGTTCTACACAAAAACTTCTCATCTACAAGACCAAAAATATATGATACCAAGAAATCCTTTTGTCTCTAAGTAAAAACTAAATCACAGACTCTATTTCTTTGCACATATATAATATTTACTTGTCTTCCAACTACAGCTCAGTTATCTATGAACACTAGAAAAAAAATCAGCTGTTCCACAAACAGGCATACTATGGCTGTCTCCTTATTAGGTATTTACCTCTATTTACTATAGGTTTGTCTTTTATCATATCGTGTGAATGATGGATTTCACAGAACTGCCTTCTCATTTCACCAACCTATCTGTACTTTTGGGTGCACATATATAAGGAAGCTGGGAGAGTCTGGAGTCCAGTACAACTGAATAATGCTAAAAAATTCATCTAGTTGCTAGCAGGTTACCATATAAATCAGTGTCTTTTGTAAACATATATATGTATGTGTGTATATATATATATGTACAGAGAGACATGAAGATTTTACAAGGAAATCTATTTACTGTTACTATGATAACAAATGATTGCAAGTTTCAGGTGCCTTTAGCACCTTGTCATGTCTTGGAGAAATTTTAAGAGAGGCAAATATATTTTGTAAGAATCTGGTGTTATCTCTTTCTTTGTCATGTACACATCTACACGTTTCCAATCTGTCATAAGAAGGCCACTCATTAAGTCTTATTTGTTATTCTTCTAAAGTTTGTCATTAATGGTTAGTAAAATTGTATTCTAAATACAGGTGGGTTTATGACACTCCTAAAGCAACCAAGGAACTTGGGTCCTGTGTCATAGTCCTCCTATCAAATAATTCAAGCTTGCAATTCCATGTTGTTGAATAAGTGTTTCCTGTACTAAAAAAGGTAGATTCTGGTGTTTGCTTTATGGCAGATCACTGGTATGTTTCAGCAGCGGCACGCTGTAGATGAATGAGAACACAGAGAGGTACATTACAAATATACATAAAAGACAATATTTATTTATACTGCTTATTGCATGAACATATCTGAACATCTTTGTCACCGCCCCGGTGGACAAAAGGGGCTGTCAGTGGAGGATTTGAACAGGCAGGGTGGAATATATATATGGCGTGGCCAGCAAGAGTCTTATTTTAAAGGATTTCTCCAGCTGATGTAATGCATTTTGCCAAACTTGACCTCATTCCATCCCAGCAGTTTAGAAGTGTAAGTCTCCCTGTCACTTTTCATATTACTTTGCTCATTGCTGAAACTAGTGTCTCACCTAGGACAGTAGGCACCAGGGAAACAGCCCTTTTGCCCATTTCAAAAGAAGCTTCAAGAGCAATTGTGATCTCTTCTCACTTCTAACCTGCTGCAGAGCCCAAAGGAGAGATCAAGCTGCTGATACAGGGGAGGGAACCTCTGAGAGAATGATGAGTCTGAGATTGAATCAGAAGCAACTGGCTGACCTCTATCTGGAGCAGAGACCAAGCTCCCCAGCACTTGTTAAGACTTGCTCTGAACACAGAAATAATGGTGCAAGTTCACTTCTCATTGGTGAATCCTGGAGGTTTAGCTTGCTTGCACCTGTCCCTGGCATGTTGAAGGGTGAGGGTACAGCCAAAACTATGGTCTAGAGCTGCTGCTGTCTAAACAGTTGCTTGCTTTAGTGTAAAACTGCCCGGATCTAGAGCTTCAGCACGTGCCTGTTTCCATCATCACAATAGTGGATGGCTACTTCTGCTTTTCTTCCCCAGGGATTTTATACTGCCCAGAAAATCTGAGCTTTTCTACAAAGACTGCCTTCCTTGCCTACTGAAACAATTTCATACACGGAATATGCACAATTTCCCTCCTTTTAGTGCATGATGTCCATGTGAGTTCTTGCCCTTCACTTCTCATCCCACCCCTTTACAGCCCCCCAAAGAGACTGGTTCTGGATAGATGGTGGTTCTTAAGCCAGAAAGCCAACTTTGTGAGGTGGGAAACACAGCCAATAATAGTTTCTCTCAAATGGCCATAACCTGGGTCAACAGGGAGGCAGAATGTCAATTTACTGTGTAAAATAATGACCTCACAGCTACTGGCATGCCGGAGTAAAATATTAAACTACAGAAAAAGGACACTGCTGTTTATATATGGATAGATGATGTTTCTAATCACCTTGTTACTTGTATCTTGACAGTCCTACAAAAGTAAAAGGTAGATTAATTCAGCAACATACATTATCAGTAAAATGGTAATAAAGCTCTTCTTCAAGCATCAGTAAAATATGAAAGACATGAACTAGAGAACCAGCGGGACTGAAACCTGGCCAGGCAGCATTGTCTTCTCCCTGTCTCACAGATCAAGCTGCAAACTGCAATGGATGATCAAGACAGGACCTTCAAAGCAGCGTTTAAACCTACATAAAACTGCTGTCAACAAAAATGCAGCTTAGGCTGCTTCCTATCACATTTCCTCACTCTTCTGAAAGTCAAAAGTCTGGCCATTAATTTTCAGTTGCTTAGCAGCATGTCACATAATCTGTCTTCTAGATAGAAACACTGTCAAAATACTGTTAATTAGTGTACGAAAACTCATTTGATAAAATAATGTTCTTTAAAAAACAGCCCTCACAAAACAAGCACTGAATTGTCTCACATTGGAACTGTCTGCTGCATTATACAAAGTGCCTGCTTCACTGGACAACTAATCCAGAGTAATCCTCTTTTGAGATCACCGATTCATCATCTGATTTGCACTGGGAATGCCTGCTGCTGCAAATTATTCCAAAGTGGCAGATTACTTTATTTTTCACTGCCTACACTTTGATCTCCGGAAACCAAGAGACAGCACAGTCTTTCCAACAGGTGACGAAATAAACCCAAAAAAACCAAGATCCAAACATTTTTATAAAGTGTCCTACTGGAAATAAACCTGTAATAAACATCTTATTTTGGCAGTCAAGCCTCCAATATATACGAAGGGGAAGTTCATAGGTTAAAAGCTTTGCTTTTAGCTTTTCCATAATCCTATTGTCCAGATTCCAATTTCCTCTTTTTACCTAATAGCTGACAATTAAAGTCTAGGTATACTTACTCTTCTTTTACTCCTACAGCTGTTGTTGCTGGAAGGATGCTGACCTGTGAAAGCACTGGACTTTGATACAGGAAACATGGTCTGAGGTTATCTTCCTGTTGCAGGGCACCTTTTCGACCTGTGGTATCTCCCTTAACCAGTATCTGGCTCAGTTCCCTCTCTGTAAAATAAAGGCAACCATTTGTCCACCCCTTCCTCTCTCAGTATTTGGTTGTCTTTACTATTTAGACTATTGTGGTAGGGCAAGTTTCTTACTGGTTGCCTGTACTGTCTAACACGGCGAGGTGAGTCTGGGTCAGAATATTTGCACTCGACCCTACCATAAGAATAAAAATTGAACATTATTTACTAGTGGTAAGGGTAAGCGTCTTTAACATTTTAAACAAATTAGCATCTGAAAAGAGAACATTATTAGGTTTCTCTTTCATTACATTAGTGTTCCCTAACTGCCTCACAAAGGCTGACAGAATTGGGCAGGTGAACACGGGAGGGGTGTGCATATAAAATGTAGGGATTTTGGTTTTTACTTTTTATACCTGATTAATATTCTTAATCAAATATCCCACCCAATAAATTGCCCTTTCATTAAGTAATTTCAGCAGTTAGAAACGAAAGTGGAAAAACCCATCAAATACTACAAGATACAATAAGATTGCAGAATCTAGCACTTTCTTCATATATGTATGTGCTATTCCATAATCAAGAATGTAAGGAGTTTTGCTATGTGTTTTTTTTTCTTCAGATTAAGTTAACACTAACTAAGTCCATAAAATAAATCAAGATTGCAAACTGAGAACGAAGGAGATAAAAGGACAGAAATATTTTCAGATTTGAGAAAGTTTTTAATTCGTAGCTGTGACACTTTGCCATATCTAGTGAAGACTGAAGTGTGCTGGTTCCCACTTAAGTCTCTGGATGATGCACAGCAACAATATTAACAGTCATTTTTTTAAAAAAATGACATTACTAATTAGCTTGAGGCCAGTTTTATAAAGCCTGACAGATTTCTTAGGTGGCTGTATGATATATCCAGTAGAACTGAATATTGGCAAGAGGCTATTAACCACATTTCTCTCTCCTGTGTCTGCCAAAATACACTGAAGAGTCAGTGGATATTCCCTACAGTAAATTCCAAAGAGCAGCACTGTTCAAATGCATATAGGCAAATGCAAAACAGCTTCCCATGGCAAGCTTTGCTGCCTCTCTGGTGAAACAGATCCAGGTTAAATCTCAGAATTTCATCAACACAGATTTCCAGAGGCAACTACAGTCCATCCTTTGCATCACTTTTAATGAAGCTGCAGTTTCCATTCTTAGCTATATCTTGTTGCCTGAGCAACAATGGTTTGCTCTTCAATTCTACTTGACCAAATTAAATGGAAACAAAAAAATCATCCTGGAGCTCAGAAAGAAGTGCTGTGCTTTTCTAGCTCCATCTCTCTTTGATTCAGTGCCTACCTACCCTGTCCACAGGTTGTGCCCCAATAGAAATCTGAAAGGAATGAAATGTGTACTTGCTGCACAAATCCACAGGCACAGAGCTTCATTAGTGACATCCATAACTTATGGCATGTGTCGACTCTAGTAATGGAAGTTACTTGACAGGGAAAAGTTAAAAAAAAAAAAAAAAAAAAAAGAGAGAGACAGGAAGGTAAAGAGAGAGAAGTGGCCAGGCCGGGGCGCTTAGGAGGCTCTGTTCATGCAGCAGTTGGCATTGATGATGATGATGTTTTTTGCCATGCTCTTCCTTGGGTACTATATACCGGTTCTTACTGGCCCAGCATTTGTGACCAAATGCCATGCCCAGGGTTCTGCAGTGGCTGGAAGATGTGGCCTCTCTGGTGAGGTTACCTGGCCAGGAGGAACTGAAGTGAGAGGCATAAGCAAGCTTCACAAAGGTTTCTAAGCAGTCTTCCAGTGGCATGAGCCACTGTTTGCCTTTCATCTGCTTAGACAGAAGTCAAGCTGACAACAACTGCAGTCTTATTTGTGGTTTTGCTTCATAAATCTTATTTTTCAGGGCTTGTATACCAGAACTGGGTTGTCATGCCTGGGTTACTCACAATGGAGACAAGAGCTGAAATCTGGGCAGAATAACTGTTTCTAGCTTTACGTTTGTATACTGCTATTTTTTTCCTCTTTTTCTTTTTTTCTTTTTTTAAAATTATTTTTCGAGAGGAGAGTGTTCAAATGCAGATTTTCTAAAGGTGTCTGTTCAAGATGAACATAACATGCTATTTGGGAATTAGGCACTTACATCAAAATTAAAATCTTTCAGAGAAGTCTTTCTATGGAAAAATATGTTAAGCTTGACATTCCCTTTCCCTTCACAATAATTTAATTGTACAGAAAGAAAATCAGCCATACTCAAATGCACGGCTTGTTATATCCTATGAATTTCCACTGTGCCTTAAAAACAAGGAACAAACATAAAATGCATTTCCTACAGTGCTCATTGCTGGATGGAATTCATGCCAATTGCACGGTTACGTTAACATCTCTGGGAAAACACAAATAATACCAAAGTTAGGAAACACTTTTATTTTGTCAAATATTAGCTGATATCTCAGACATTTTTAGATAAATAACTGTTTGACATCTAGCTGCTGTTATATGAATTTTAAATATCCATCTCTGTTCTGGTATTATGAAAATGTTGACATTTTAAGAAAGCAAAATCATATAATAAATTGAAAAAACACCTCAGGGAGTTAATATTACAAAAATACACATATATAAAATAAAATATCTAATATAAATATACATAAATGTTTATATATTACCTAAAATCAAAGAATAAACTGGATATCTAAAAATCATATTTAAAAAAAAAAGAATAAATGACAGCAACTTTAGGAGAAATGGTCAACAGGTAATAATCTTTAATGTTTTAAAATACATTTTTTCCCTGCTCAGCTATTGTTTATTACTGATTCTTATCCCAAGCCTCTCTTCAGTGATGTACTCTTGAAATCTCACTCTTTCTGAATATGCACATTCCCAATACATGAATCATCTCACAGCAGGACAAACCTAATCCTTATTCTTCTGCATGAAAGCACAGTGCCAAGGCAGTACATTCAGGGAACACAACAGAAGAGAAGCTGCCACCAATATCAGCATACAATATATTGTTTATCGTCTTCCATACATTTTCTTACTTCACTGACATGCCAAAATGTGGCTTTTTAACATAACATAATAGGACAACAATCTACTTGTGTATAATGCATTTTATGAATAGTAACGGCATTATTTGAGGTCAAATAACAGTTGGGCTTACTCTCCAACTAAAGGGATCAGCAGAGCTAGTCCTAGGAGTCAGGGACAGCAGCTCTGAAAGCCCACACTTTCCTCTTGGTCCACCAGGAGCTCCAGGCCGTGTAAGCCACTTTGTTCCTACTGAAAGTAAAAAGCAAAACACGAGTTTTCCATCCACCCCAGCAGTAGACAGGGAGTCTGCAAAAGGTAAATAAATACAGGGAGACTCTGCCAACAGAGGGCATTCAAAAGTCTCTGCCCCGTGACATTGGGATCACCCCCTGGACCATGCCACGTGTCCCCTCTGGCCCATGTAGGTGGCACAAGAGCCCAGTGCACCCACCCGATGCCTGTCTGTTGCTCCTGGCACCCCAAAAATCTCACAGTCAACAAGCCAGAAGGAAGATGCAATTGCCAGGTCCCAAGCTTATGTGCAGACTGCTAGGAAGGAGAGGGCAAAGGTCCAGTCCCTGGACTAACAGCTTGTCCACGTTGATTCCTTTTTATAGCAGAGTTATCTTGCAGACACCAGCTGAAGCATCCAAAATAACTCTAGGGAGTGAGCTTCCTCCCCACTTCAGGCAATCAGAGATTCAGTGCTAAATCTCATTTCTCTTTGGCTTAGAAATATATTTGTACCCTGGGCTGCATGGAGGGAAGCCATCATCCTCCCTTCCAGTCCCACACTGGTTCTTTCTGGATGACCAATTTGCTTCTTTCCACGAGTAATAATCATGTGCTACTAGGCCAACAGCAGCTCTGCAGAGATTCTGCACAGGTCATAGAATTTGTACCGTGACATTGAGTCAGACCCACTGCTTATTGCTCACACCTTTGCTCTACACCAGTGCTTCCTGACAGCATCTCCTCTCCTGAAGCTAGATGGAGCAGCTGAGGATATTACTTACCTACCAGCTCCTTTTTACTGTCACACAGTTCTGCTGGCATAGTAGAAATTGTACACACACCAAATTTACTGCAGTAAAAGCCTACCTCAGCTAATTTAACCCACACTCATTAGCTTAGTGCACTGAAGCCAAAGCAGAGGCCCTAGAACGATAAACAGTGCAGATGGTCAAACAGTGGTCATTGAAATACAACATGACAAGATGACAAAAGACTCCCCTCACTTTCAGAAAATAAGAAAAAAAAATCAACAAACACGATAAACAAACAACAAACACAATAACCCAACTTGAGTACAAGGTAAGACACCTGCTATGTCCAAGGAAAGTAACTGCTTCACCTCCTCAGCTTTCTGCACCACAAAGTCCAGGGTGAGCAACTAAGGGCTAGGAACTGCCTGGAAACTCAAACGACTCATGAAAGGCTGAGATTTTGATTTGAGGGAGAGGCAGAAGGACAGAGGGAAGTCCCCTACCTCAGCTCCAGTTTCACTGCCCAAAAGCTCTCAGGCTGCCATGCACCCATGGGACTAAAATCTGCCAGGATGGCAGCCAGCACTGCAAACCACAGGGCACCAGGTCTGTAGTTTGGCATTAAATAGCTCACAGCTAATCCAGGGTGCAACTGCTACGGACCAACGCTTTGCATACATAGTGATGATGATGGCAACATCATTAAAATATCAATATCATTAGAAACAGTTGGTCTCGTAACATTTTGCTCTAAGGTTTGAAACCAGCCTAGCTTCTTCTAAGCCCTCCCGTCATGGAAACATCTAGTTCCCCATTTAAATTTTAAAAAAATATACAAAATTTGGATTTAAGATATAAAACTTTTTTGTTACAGGGCAGGCTTTGGTGTGCTAGTACTCTCTTTAGCAGTTCCAGCAACTCACATACAGCCTTCTCTGAGCAGTCCTGCAGGGCTTGCATGCACACCGTTCCCATGTTAGTGCATCATGCTGGGGAAGGGTCTAGAGCACAAATCTTACGAGGAGTTGCTGAGGGAACTGGGGTTGGTTAGCCTGGAAAAAAAGGAGGCTCAGGGCAGATGTTATCACTCTCTTCAACTACCTGTCAGCCAAAAGTTTTTTGGCTTATCTTGTGATAATTGTAATTAATGCCATTAACTTTGTAACTGGGGAATTACTTATGAAAAACACAGTACATAGAGTGCATTGTAAACATTTTTGCATATTCACTCAGGCTCCTGCTCGTGTCTAGCTGCTTCCTGAAAGTTAATGCAGCCTGCATTCTATTATATAAGCAAGCAATTCAGAATGAATTACTTGAGATTCTTAATGTATCACATTTTCCTGTAAACAATGAAAGTCATATGAGGACTACAAATGAACTGGAATGAACCACACTAAAGTCGTAGCTATCTCACACTAACAGTTCTGTTAAAATCCAGTGTGGGCCTTCAGCAAGTGGATTTCAGCAAGTAATCTTTGAACATGGCATCAAACTACTGGAAGATGCTGAAGTTTCCTTTTAAGTAATGTTTTCCCTCTTTACCTTCCACATGTTACTGGAGCTGAGACTGAAGTAAACTCTTCCTCTTAATTTCTATGTGATCCATCTATGTTTTCTAAGTAACAGAAGACCTGGAGCCTGCAAAGAGAATTGCAGTGCCAGTACCCATCTGCACAACCACTGAAGCCAAAGGTGATTTGCCCATGTGAGTGTTTCACAAGATGCCCTAGGGAGAGACTCAAAATTACTTTGGAGTCATATAAAAGAACTGCCTACACTTCTGCAAGCTCATAGTGGAAGACAGCATCACCATTATCAACTACCATCTCCTCTAACTCGTGAAAGAAAAGTGGCAACTGCTGCCAGCGTGCTTTGTCCCAACACTGACTGGAGCAAGATGCCCTGGGAACATGCCCTGGATATCTGCAGACACTTGTGAAGGTTCATACGTGTGGTAGCCAACGGGATGCACATGCAATACTATGCAAGCTGTGCATCCTGTTCAAATTAAAGGGTTTCTGAGCAGGGTAGGAAGCTAGAGGTGCCTGGAAACATCTGCATCAAAAGCTGAGGTATCTATAGCCTTCCAGCACCTTCAACTTTACATGGCAACTGTGGATCACCATTTTTTGATGCAGAGATAATTTGGGTATGTGCATCTTTTTCACAGGATCACAGAGAGCATCGCTGGAGTTTGCATGGTCCAGCCTGCCCCACTCAAGAGCAGGGCATTCAAGTGCCTCGAGCCCTCTTAAGCAGTGCTGCTGAAAGCAGTTGTCTGCCTTTTGCTTGTACTTTGATCCTTGTTTCCACTTTCACACTGCCTCCTTCCCCTGTTGTCAGCACAAATACTGGTGCAGCCACCTGCTGAACTGAAATGACAAACGTACCTGAGTTAAAACTACACTACAACACGTGTAAGTAATTTTAAGCTGTCTTGTGTCTCTGATGTGCCTCATGGCAGCTGCACCAACACTTGTGCTGAGAAGGTAAGAGGTAGCCCAAGGCCAGGGAAGAAAATCCAAGAGCCGCACAGGCTGGGCCAGTTCTTTCTATAATGTGCTGAACTCTGTCATTCAAACTGCACATGCTAGAGTCACAGTTTGATTTTTTTTTTTTTTTATTTTATGCAAATACTTTGAATGATATAAATGCAGGCACAGATATAGAAATGTGAAATTGCCAGGCACTGGCACAGATTTTCCCATTTCTGAGCCTGTTGCACTCACATTGCCTGTAGGGCAAAGTTTTAACCCAAACCAGACCTTAGACCATGGGGAAGTTCATCTAGTGAACTACCTGCCTCACCCTAGACCCTGCACAGTGTGAGAGACACCACCAAGCAGTATGAACCCACATAACCAACCTCAGTAACAGTTTGCCACCTACATTGTCCAAAGCCTACATCAAACCCAGAGGTCTCCATGTCTGCAATGCTTGGTAACCACAAAGAAGATGCTGGTAAGTGTGAGAACGGGTGAGTACAGTGCCTCTCTTCAGACATCTGCAATTATAATGGGGTTTGGAGAAATGGAACTGAAATGGTCTAAACTAAATGGAGTAAAGTATCAGCTCAGTTGAACAATTCCCGTTTGGTAGAACAACATCCTGTGCAGGGATGGTAAGAAAGGACTGTGGCTTAGTTTATCTGTTCTGCAGCAAAGATGCAGGCTACCAAGTATAGGCAACATTTAGGCATCATCTGACTCTCCAGGCCCAGGCCAGTTAGCTTGCATGTAAAAAATCTTAAGAGATACTTGTGGGTGTTGACAAAAGCACAGTTACCAAACAAGCACCTGTGTGAACTTTCCTGTGAAAAGCAAGCTCTGACAAGAAGTTAAGGTATGTGAAATGCACTATTTCTTCTAATAGCACTGCCACAAGAGCCAGGGTGTTTTCCACACACTGGCTGTGCCATGACCAACCTATTTCTACCTATTAGATACAGAAGATAAATGGTTGGAAACATTAATCTATAACCAAGTGAAAATGTCTCCTGACATCTACAATCAGTCCTAAACAGCCAGCTGGTTGTGATAACCTATATAGGCATGACCTCCATGCTTTATTGTTGTACCTTCCAAGTCTGAAAAGGTGGCAGAGAGCAGACTGAGTGTCAGACTCCATCTGGAGACTGTGTGGCATCAGACAAGCTTTCAAACTCGTACTCTGCTTACACCACAGCAACATAAAGTCAATAACACTTACTCAGTGACTTCACTGGCGTAGGCTTCTACACTAAATACCCAACACAAAGTACATTTCAAAAGACTCAGTACTGGTATCTGGACACCTGGTAAAAACATGGATTAGCTAGGCAACTCATTAGACAGATAACGAAGTAGTTGTGGTGTTACTAGTTTCTTGAATGCAAATCTCTTTTCAGAATGGACACACATTTAATTTCAATGACAGCATTTGTTACAGACTACTTTTTTACCTAAAATATATGAATATTAAAAGTTTATTTAGGTAGAAATCTGAGTACAAAAAATAATTTGTTTCACTCACTCCTTCAAGAACATTCTTTGTGCATCATTTGGCACATTTTTCTGCAAAAAAGACTTCTTTTACAAAACTCAGTTTTTAAACAAAACTGCATGCACAGTAATTCCCTCCTTTCTCCACCCTCCTTAATACACCAGCAATTAAACACTTAAATTGTGGTGATCATTAGAGGGCACAGAAAAGACTCTTCTTCATCTTATATGGAGCACAGTGTAGCAAAAAAGATAAGCTATATCTATAAATCATTACCTTAAGGAACATATAGTAAATAGGCAGTTGCTGCTTCTTGACCAGGAAATTTTCATACTGATCCAAATGGAATTTTACCCTGACCCACTCACAGACAAGTTTAGACAGCATGGAGTCAAAGGAGAGAATGAGGAATGTAATGTTTTGGCAGAAAAACAAGTGATTCTTAAAGGCAAAGTATCTTTTCTGTAATTATAATACCAAACTTAGAGTTGGAATGTTTGGGTTTTTTTACATTGCCTACTCAAACCATTTAGAAACCCTCCTCTCTTTCATTCTTGTCATTAAGACACTACTATTTTCTTCAATGGTTTTACTTGTTTTTTCATGTGCAGTGACAAAACCAGTTATATGGAACTTTTGGTCAAAAGCATCTGAATTTGTTCTAGAATTAGCTGGATTCCTCTCAAAAACAGAGGCAAAATTAATTTAATAAGTAACATATTTTTTCAGCATTATAACCACCAGTTTCACCAGTGGATTATATGGTTGCCTTCAGACCAAAGCATAACAGATATCACTGGATTAATGTTTAAATTACTACCCACTTATTTATGATCGTAAAAAACCAACATGCACACACCTCCCCAGTATTTCTCAAGATCACAGAGAGATGTGGTTGATCAAAAACAGGTTTAAGTTTGCATATGCTCGCTGTTACTTCCTAAACACCGCAGTGTTCTTCAGCATGCTCTGATCTGTGGACTGTGACGGATGAAGAGCTATCAAAAACGCCCCAGTATCAGCAGGGTATCGGGCTCCAAAAATTACTAAGCTCCCATTCATGGGATCAGGGTGCTGTGGCCTCATCCTTACATAGGCAGATTAATATTTTCATTATGAAATCAATGCCCAAAGTCTCCAGGCCACAGGAAGCAACAAGAACCCAGTAACTTGCCTGGTTCAAAGAGTGAACTCTTCTTCCCTCTGGTCTCCTGCAGGGTAAGTCGGGGAACAGAAGGAATGGGACAGTGTACAGACATGAACCACTACAACACCTGCATCAACAGATTATGCTGAAGCATGTGTTAACTGTCATGTTCAAGTACAGTTTATTTTTATAAAATATATACATACAATCTTAAAATACAGCACATTTCACACACAGGTTGTAAGAGCTCACTGGTACCACTACAGCACTGAATATGTGATACAGTTCTTATCAAACCAGCAAACCAAAAAGCAAGGAAAAAATAAATCTTCTATTCTACTAATCTATTTCAGATTTCAATCTCTTTCAATGCCCTACTGTTTAAGGCTATATTTCTCCTACCTGAGTTGATTTTGCTAATTTCACCATTTTTTGTATCACCATGGTGACAGAGAGAAGTGATTGCACACACTTCAAAATACTAAGAACTAGCAATAAAAATGTTGGTAGTCACTTTGTAAACCTTGCATTAAAAATATGCAAAAGAAAAAATTTGGTACTTACAAAACTGAATACAGTCTACTTAATCTTGAATCTAAAGTGAGATCAAGTAAAAAAAACAGCACTTCATTTCATAATGTACTTCAGTTTCACCACACTTGAAAGTCATGCAAAAAAGGATGCCTGTTTCTTCATGTTTATACCACTGTTATGTCACCAATCTTGTGTGCGATGTCATACTATAAAAAGAAAGAATATCATTAATCTATATTAACAAGAGTCTAGAGACTGTAATGTACAGTAATTAAATGCACAATTCCAATCATCAAACAAGTTACAGTCATTCAGAGTAGAATTTATACCATTGTCTTGCAGAAAAATAGTGCAGTGGTGTAGTAAATTGACTTCATTTATCAGCAGACTTTAAATAACTGTAAATTTAACTTAATAGCAAATTTTTAGTATCTTTCCTTAGGCTATTTGAGTATCCTCATAGATTTCCCAGCACATACCTACTGCCATCAATTTTTAAAGTGTCTGTCAATGTCTGCTTAGATGTGTCTCTTCTTGATTTTGTACCAGTAAGCTGAATTATCAAAGAACCACACATTTTTATTGTTCACTGCTACGAACACTCAGTTTTCTCAAAGAATCCAGTGACTCATTCCAGTCTGCATACCTGATTATTTCATCATTTCCTCAGAAGTCAGTTCTAGTTCCTTGACTATTTTTGTTGACTTTTTCAGGGGATACTTTTTTGCAGTTCCAGTTACAGTTTTTTATCATCTCTTATTGTTTCTTAATGTTTCAAGACTGATATTCTAAGAAAATTGGTAACTAAACATTTTTGCTACTATTCCATGCTGCAATAGTGTCTTTTCTATCTCTTGCCTATACTAAAAATCTGCTGACATTCACCAATATTAATTTTCCAAACATGATATTCTAACAGAAAAAAAAAACCAACTTCTTAATTAGTAATACAAAACCTATATGGATATATTGTATTTACTGGAAACATCTCATTTTCTTACTCCAACATTTAAGCCTATTACAAGCTTTTGTATTATTATACCAGTCTTCACAGATTTTTAAAACATGCCTCAATGTCACAATAATTTCTTTGTAAGACCAGTAATTAAACTGACTCAGGCTACCTCTCTAACATCTCGGTTTCTTCCTTGCAAACAGTCACATTGCAATTAAAATTACACATCAAATAAAATCTTCCAGTTGCATGTGACAGTAAAAATAATTGAGCACCTTCAGCAAACCTCGCTTGGAAGCATAACTCAAATTGGTACCAATTACTGCTTGGCAGCAAAGCACCACATTTGCCTTCTTTCTATTTAAAGTAATAGCTTTAAATTCTAGCACGAGATTCTGTTTTACAACTTCATTCTAGCTATTGCTTATATACTTATCCTTTTAAGGAACATTAAGAGGCATATTGATTGGGGCTGAGCACTGAGGGGAGACGTGTCCCTTCTCTCTGTGTTCCTGCCTTTGCACCACAGCTAACACAACACTCCCAGTTCCCACCTCCTGCACTAATAGCTCTCAAACAGATAATTAGTTAATAATTAGTAAACTTATCCCTTCTAAATAAAGATTAAGCCGCTCCCCACACAGTTCTTCCTATCCCACTCTACTGGCAAAGCCTGAGGAAATAGAGCTTTCCAAAAGATCCCAAAGGTCTCTGCTGCCGGGGTTGGGGAGGCGTGTGAGGGGCTCAGGCGGCGGCGGCGAGTCGCTCCCTCTCATCAGCCAGCCACGAGACAGGCGACCTACCCTGCTCACGAGCAACAGAATCTGCTGGATGGCACACAGAGACAAGTGGGGACATGCTGAGAGCTTCTGATCCTCCAGTCACTGGGAAAAGCAAGTTTTTAAAAATTGGATGCTTATACGAGCTAGAAAGGCAAAATGGAGCAAATATAATCTAATCTGTTCTCCTTTGCCTGCACTGTCCTGACACTTTCAGTCTTTATTTTCTTCTTCTTTCCTTCTCATCTAAGTAAATACTGAAAAAAAAAAAAAAAAAAAAAAGTAAAGAAAAATACAGTCTGGCAAGTGAACCCTAGCATGTAGTTAGAGGTTATTTATGCAACTGTGATAAAGAAAAAAAAATTAAATCCACCCACCAGTGTTGTAACTTATAAACAAAATGTGGCAACTCTGATGGATTTTGCAAGGAAAAACACCAATTAATGAGAAACTGCTGTCTGCCCAGGTACTTGCAATCATAACCTTATTATGTTTCAGCTGGAAAACAAACAGAGGCTGGCCTAAAATACAATATATGATGTACTTAGTCTGAAGTGCCTAATGCCTAAACCAGAGACAAGGAGTGAAACTGTTTAGGAACAAATACTGTAATAGAAAAGGTCAGTAAAAGGAATAACCCTCCACAAAAGTATGTTCAATATCAACACATTGTATTCAGAAAAGGGAAGAACTATCTAAAAATCCATCCTGCTTCCATGATGAAAAATCCAGCAATCAGAAGTAAAAAGGTAGCATGTAGCAGGAAGAAGGTCAGTCACCAGTTGAATTGGGAAGCTGTAGGAAGAGGGAAGTTTAATGAAAAGCCAAACACAAAGAGTAATTTGTTGCTGACACGACCACCACACTGACAACAAGGAGCTTTACGTGTCTCCTCATGTGTCTCAGGCTGGCAGTGCAAGTGCATGTGACTATGTACCTCCAATAGCAGTCACAATGACGGGAAGTACTCAATTCATCTTGATTCCACATTTCCAAAATCAACATTACGAACGTCTCACCCCGAGAACACCTTCTAACACACTAGGTAAGCAAGCAGCAGGGAAAAGGGTGGTGACGGAGTGTCGGTGACCCAGCTGAGGAACAAAGACACAAGCCCAGGTGAACAGTCTTTCTTACATGCTCTTGAGTGGAAGGAGAGAGAAGCCATGTCCTTCCCAGGCGATGCCAAGCAGGCAACCGAGCTAGGACCTCTGATAAAGCCTCCCAAGGAAACGCCTTTCCCCTTGCACTAGCAATAGGCTCTGGGGAATCTTTCACCCTCAAGTAGCTCCCTAATGAGATCTGCCCTATTACTTTGTTTACTACAACTTGAAATACCCCGGGTAGCACTAGAAGTACTGTAGAAGTGACAATTGTCAGAACAGAATTTAAAAACAGCAAGCGGCAGGGGAAGGAGACAACCACAGATGTTCTGACTAAGACCACTATCTTTAAATACATAGATTTCAAATTTTTCTAAGATGATGGAAGAAGAAAAAATATCCCCTGGATGGGCATGTGGGCAAGACTGAAAAGACTCATCAAGAACAGCTTAAAAAAAATGACAGTGCAATAGGAAACTCTAATTCCAAAAGTGCCTAAAAGTCAACAGAACTATCTCCATTCTAACTGATGTGGAAGCCAAGGAACAAGGAGATGTTGATGTGAAAAAAAAAAAAAAAAAAATCACATGGCTAAACCATGACAGAGCCAAGACACCAACTGTAATCCTCTGTTTTATTAATCAGACTCCTTCACCTTGGGATTATCATTATTATTATTTATTATTGCAGGTGGGTGAGCTTCTGTTAGCCATGCTGAGCACTGAGGACATCCTAAGCTTCCTTGCATGTTCAGCAAATTTTTCTCCCACATACAAAACACAAAGCTGGCAGCAAGTTTTCTAGTTAATATGGTTGGCACAGACGTGGGATGCTGTCAGAATAAAATTCACATGTGTAATATAATGACCCAATTTTCACTGTCAGTTGGATACCCCACTCAGAGTGCTGATTAAAATCCTAGCTTGCCTAGGTAACACCAGGGGCAGGGAAATTATGCTAATTCAGGCAACAAAAAGGACTGTTGAGCATAAAGGCTCTAACACTCGTTCCATCTTTTTCATCTAGGAATAAAGGATTTTAGTGGGTTGTCTCAGATTCCTGCCTGCCCACCCAGTTCATGCACTATTGGGAAAAAAAAAATCATCACACTGATACGCATTTATCCTATTTAAATAATACACTTTAAACACTTCAAGTAACAACATAACCTTGATTTTAAAAAACATGTAATTGATGTTTAGAGCTTCGATGCCTTTCAAGCATGCAAGTCTAGTGTGATCAGAACTGTATATTATCTGTACAAGAATAATAACTTTAATTTCTTTCTTTTTAAAAGGAAACCAACAGATAAAATTACTACGTGTCTGGGGAATTTCTTTTTTCCTGAATAAGCTGCAAATGAAGAAACCTCATTGGTGAACTTAACTTCAGTCTAAGGAAAACAGGCATTTTAATGACTAACTCCAGGCTCTGATATATTCTAGTTAATCAGGCTTTAGTTACTTTTTGTTGTTGTTGTAAATAAAAGGGATATAGTAGTACGTACTTCCAGCCTAGCAACAGATCTACGCCTTCACTGATGCAGACTATGATAACCACTTTCTTAGCTATAAGCAGTAAGAAAGCAGCTTGCTGGCACCTCAGGAGATTATTTTGCTCTCCAACATGTCCAGGGAGGCCGGGACCTGGGCTGCCGCAGTGCCAGCCACGAGAGGGTGGGCAGGGCAGCTCCCAAACAGCGTTTGGCTCCCTACTTTGGTTTGGTACTAAGCCCTCACATTTAGCCATGAAAAACGTTTGGGGTTTTTCCCTCCAAGAGAGCTGGAGAGGGCATGAGAGACCACAGCATCTGCGTCTTAAACATGGTGAGTTTTCTCATCTTAAACAGGGATACCAGGTCATTAAATTAAATAGGTTCCCTAAAGAGAACACCCCAAACCACAACTCAAGTCTGAAGCCAGAGAAAAAGAGATATTGCAATTCCTAAGCAATTTCATATTAAATTACACAATATAAGGATGAAATCAGGGCAAGACCAAACAATTCATTTGAAGCTGTGTCCTTTAAGTAAGTTGTAATTTATTTTGTGTACCAACAAGAAAGAGGAAATTATATAATAAATTAATCCCAAGCTTTATTTTGTATTTTACAGCTCTTACAGCCGAGATGAACTGTTCCTAGTCTTGACAGTTACAGGATTGGAAGTGACATGGAAGGGCATTTTATTTATCCAGATAAGTTTGGTGCTAGCAGCCACAACATAAGCTTTTTGACGTGTTCCACAAACCACCAGCTGTGCCCCAGAGTTGTCATCTTCTTTAGCAGTCACAAGCAATTCAGTAGCTTCATGTATTGCCACCAGCTGTCTCTGTGTCTGCTCTAAAGGTATCAGTATCCCCCCCACCTGAGCTTTTCTACCAGTAAACGGAAATCTGAAGTAGCAATTTGATCTTGACCTCCTAGTTAAGCAAGGCACAGCACAAGTGTTTTGACTTCAACAGACATTTTTTCAGAAACACTACCCTTTCAGATGACTATCAGGATGCTGTGACCTGCTGCTGGTTGCCAACAGAGACCTTAAACACTGAGAATGGATGTTCTGCTGCACGCTAACTTCTGTGAAATTTAACTAACCCTGACTGCTGTTTCACAAGGAGAGTACTACCGAGTGATGTGAAATAAGGAGATTCATATTCCTGTATGGGACAACAGTTTTCACTTACAAATCATGGAGCAGGCCAAATCATAAACTATGAAAAGGTGCTGCTTCACTTGTACAGTAGTAACTGACCAAAAGGAACAAAATTTCACGTTTCTTTCCCGTTCACAGAGAATGTCACTTGCAAAGTTGATATAATTGGAAGCTATATTATTAATAGTACTGAATTACTTTTATGGCTCTTTAAACTCTGATGTAGTATTCCTTGATACCACATTCCAGATGAGTTGCTACCTAATCGAAGTGACCATTGCACTCCTGGAGAGGTTTGTGCCCAGAGCACCGAAGAAGCCATGCTGTCACCATTTACCCAATCTGGGGTGTTCAGGAGACTCCAGTCTACAGTTTCTCATGATTGCTTCTTAATATAGTATTCTTAGTAATAATGTAACCAAAACTATCACATGCAGAAATTATGCAATTTAAGTAATGAACAAATGCTGGCTATACAAGCAACAGTAAATGCAGAAAAGTTTTGCATACTGTCTGAAAACCCCTAAATCAGATGCTGATAGAAACCAGAAAAGGGAAAAGCTTCAAAGTAGACAGTTCATTTGTGCTTCCAGAACTGAGATCCCTCCTACAAAACTCTTCACAAAGCGATCAGTTTCTGCCTTCCTCTCCCTGTTTTCCAATTAGGAAAAATACTCTGGGAAGAGAGTCTGATACCCTTCAGGTAAAGCACTCAACTTCCACCCTGCCTGCAGCTCACAGAACCACAACATCCAGCCCCGAGAAATGGGACAACTGTCATTGCATCACAAAGCTTCCTGCACTTCCCAGTGGACATACTGCCTCCAGAGGTTTTTCCCTAGAGAAAAAATTAAGATTACTGAAGGTAAAATGTGCTTTCAGATGTTAACGTCTCTTCTAATATTGCCATGTTTTAAAACTGTTACATAATCAAGTTGTGTAACCAACACGCTCAACTTCCTCATAAAGCTACTCCCCTCCTGCCGACTAGAAGCCCTGGCAGCACACAAGGTTCCTGTAGGAGTCACACAACTTTCTTAATGTTTCCTGAATAATATGGTACAATTGTCCTTCATCTGTTTTTTTCTAGATAGCACTGACCAAAGGAAGTGTCAATGACTGCACTAATCCACTAAAAATAAGGACCCAGACAGCAGCTGCTGCCATTAAATGCTATTGACTTTGCATATTCAAAGCACCATGACCAGCGCTAAAGAGCTGTAAGCTGAAGTCTTCAAAACTCCAACTTATAAGGGGGACACTAAGGTGGACTTACAAAAACATGAAAATCAAAGTATCCTTAAAGGATCCCTATCTTCAGAAACTTGACTTTGAATGGAAGTCAGAAGCAGGGACAATGCCATCCTTCAGGCCAGTCAGGCCAGTCTTCTGCCAGAGTGGTTATTTTATAAAATTAAAGGTTCATATTCTTCTTCTGATAGCTGAGCCCGTGGCACTCTGCAAAAAGCCTAAAGCAAGTTAAAAAGGCAACAGAATCATCGTAACTGAAGTACACGCATTATTTTTATATTAATATGCAAGTCTTCATGCTGTGAGCAGTCACCTACAGTCATCCCACAAGTGAAAGGTAATTTTAGAACAAGCTGAGACGTGGAAAAGTAGGAAACATTCATAGCTTCTTTCACTCTACTCTTGCTTTTTCTCCTTGATCAGCTATTCGCTTCACAAGTTCTTTTGGTTATTTTATGGATTTTACACACAAGAAAGCAAGGCTAAGTCACTGTCATTAACTATTTTCTGAAACAGCCTAACAATTAATAGCTTCAGCATTATCACAGAACTTGAAAGAATCATGTCTTCTCCATCTGAGAAGTAAATTTTAAATAGTAAGCTCAAAGTACAGTAAAGCCCAAGATGTTCACAGAGAAAAAGAAAAATCCTCAAACAGCTAGACAGCCTGTTAAGAAACTTCATCCAAGGTACTGTCTAATATGTATCTAAGGACCACAAAGGTTTTGCAGAACTAGCACATGATGAGTGCCCTCTGTTCTTTCAGGATACTCTTGGGAAAGGGCTAGCTGCTTTACTGGAATTCCCACAGACAAGCTGGAGGTACTCAGCTTCTCTCATTCACAATCATCTCATCTGCAAGCACAAGACCTGGGGCAGCTGAGGCGTGCAAGTGCCATCTGTAATAAAATTGCCACCTTACAAAAGGATGGAAGTCTTGAGTTTGAGAAGTCTTAAGTTAGTTAATATTAAAAGAGTGTAGGGTTTAGCAAAGTCTCTTAGAGCTCTACAAATAGAGAGAAATCCAAACCTTCATTTTTATCAGGTTTCCTTTTGTATTTGAGCACAAATCTTAATTTGAAATTTAAAAACAACAAGGTTTTTCTGCCGTTACTGCACTCGACTCCATACGCTTGTGCACACACCTATCAGACAGGGTTTATGTATACATTAAGAAGTGACTGAACCATCTGGCGTGGCACAGGCATACATGAACATATGAAGATATGCATATATGAACAAACATAAGCTAATCAGGCCTCCAATGAAACAAACATAAAACATGCCACTAATACAAACAGAGCCCGTGCCAGACTTCTGTCTCCTAAACCTAAGTATATGCCCAAGACAACACTGGGGAAATGGCATCACTCTTAGATAAAATTACAAGGACAGTAACCTGTTGCTTTCAAGGCCAAGGAGTGGGGAGTATCCCAAGTCAACTTCATTTGAAACAAAAAAGATGCACATTAACTGGCAGTCTAAAATGAAGCATTTTATCAACATGCTTTGAGTGCTGTAGGCTTGCTTGTTTTAATTTTAAAAGACGATCTATCAGTTTCAGGAATTTTTGTTTCTATCTAAAATAAAGAGGGATGAAATTTAATCTAAAGCTCCTTTCCAGCTGTTATGTTTCAGAGGAACTGCTGAGATTGCTCCGTTACGTTTTTAAAATTGATCTCTACATCTGTGTATCTACAATTAGAAATCACAAATAAGTTCCTGTTTTAAAATACCTATAGTTTTACTTGCCTTAGAAATTAAGGGGGGGAAAAAGCAATAAATGACATTATTAATGCCAGCACAGTATATACACAGCCATATTTATTCATTCACTTCCAGTTACATAAAGAGAAAGCTAAAGCCATACAGAAGTGCTGCTTTAAAATAAAGACAGACTACTGTTTTCTCCAACAGTTTTATTTCAAAAAGTACACAAGTCTGTCATGGAACTACATTTTAAAATTTTGGATTTTGTTTTTACAAATTCACTCACAATACTCGTATTTTAAAATACCATTCCCCCAAAAGTGTGAATAGAAAACCTCATACTGAAATTCATATCAAGTCCGTGCTTTGTGTATGAGAAGTGTAACATAACATCATAACATTTTGGATTCCAGGAAATATTATTGCTCCAATTTCAATTGAGCTGTGCTTCAATGCTAGAGGACCGATAACCAAAGGGTCCCATAAAGCACCTATCAAGTGTATAAAATAAGGTATAAGTGACACAAATAGTATTATGTCTTTAGACTGGAACAAAGATCTAAAGTGATCCATATATATATATATATATATACACTGCTAAGAACAAAACCAAAAGCTTATCATGGAAACCAGTAGCATACAATATTCAGCATTACAGAGCAACTTGCAATTAAAGAACTCTTACTTGTACTATTAAGCAGGAAGCATACATCTAATACGAATGTGACTATCAGAGCTGATAAAGATGTATGCAGTGTACATTTCTTTCAAAAGTCATGTTTTACCCCTCCACAAGGCATTTCTGTGCATTACACAGTTCGGGAAGATGTATTCAGTTTTAGGTAAGGAAGTTTCACACAAATATCTTTAAATATCCACTTCAGAAAATTTAGGAAAATGCTTGTAATGTATGGACAAGTGTTACATAACCTCAACAGTATTACAAGTCTAACACTTTATTCACACCATGCTAAAATTGAGGGTTTTCTTCTCTATATAGTAGTCCTCAACAGGCAAGTTTACAGTCATGACATCAACTAGAGGTTTCTTGAATTCACTTGGAGTATTTACATAATGGTACCACACACCTTCCTTTTTTTTTTTTTTCCTAAACGAAATGAGACATTAGAAATGCCACCTTCTAACTGGTTTACCAGCTGCCATTACTTCTTAAGAGTTGTTGGCAGAGCTACTGGTAAGATCGGACACCGCCTGTGTATAACCAGTTCATCTCCTACACAGCTAGAAATCATTGCTAAGTTATAGGAGCTATTTTTGAGAGTCATAATCCAGTGTAAGTGAAGGACCTATTGACAAAAGAAATAATTTATAATAGCAGTATTATGTTTCATAGTGGTGCTGTATCCGTTCAAAAAGGCATGACGATAGCAACTTGAGGCAAAAGTTTACCCCAAGTCAGAGGTTCTTTATTTCAGATAAGGACTATGTCAGATTCCATTTCTTTTATTTTCCATGCAATTACATAAATAGACAGACACTGTCAAGGCTGCTAAGCCTAACAGCTAGGCTCTGAGGGCACATCACGCCGTTGTGCTCTTCTGTCCATTTGTTATTTTGTACGAGCTGACAGAGCATTCAGCATGTGTAAACTCTGCTCTGTGTGCTTTAGCGAGATGGGTTCCTACTCTTGAGTGTCCTAGGGCTTACCTGACTGTAAGTACAGGGTCTCAGGCCAAAAAACAAACAAAATGAAACCCCAAAACAACCAACCAAACAATAAAACACCACCTCCCAAAAAATTCAAACAAAAAAACCAAACACCAAAACAAAAAATAAAGAAAACATCAAAACCCACATCTTATGTCCACAGATGGCTAAGAACCAATTCAGTAGGTTTGTTGCCAGGTTGCTTAGATTTATAGCTATCTCTCTGTCTGTGATGCAGTTTAGTTTCGTACTCAACTCGTATTTGTAACAACCATACGGTTTTAATTATGGAAGGCCTTAGTTCCAAGGAAAACAATCAGTGTGTGATTAAAATCTCGGAAGTCTCTTCTATCACAATAATTGGATGTAAGAAGTTGTCTCCTCATCTACTGTTCTTCATAAGCATGTTTGGCACAGTTACTAACTATTATTTACCACGTAAGTAAAAGTCCATCATCCACCTCATTGGTACAACAACTGAACAGGTTCAGGAATATAAACACTTAGATCATCATTAGTAATTGAAGGAGTAACTGACATTTTGAAATACAGAACAATACAGAGAAAGACACTGAAGTCACATCCAAAAATAGGCATGAAGAGGTATAAATAGTACATAAGAATCAAGAAATCAGATCACAGTGTCATGTTTTAAGAACTGTACCATCAACTAAGCACCTGTTCAAACAGTAAGTTTAGGCACCAGAAATTTCATAAAAACTGAAGTTACAATCAGGTAAAGTTTATTGACAAGGCACACATGAAAGATAAAAAAGTCTCATCTCTATCAGTATCAGTTTACAATCTAAAAAGTCCCAAAGGTGTAAAACTGTAAGTCTAGAATATTTAATAGCCATTCAAGTTTCTAAATTTGTATGGCGGGTATGTACTTTACATTAATAGTGCCAGCTGAAAATTGTGCACCTAGCTACAGATAGGAAAAACATTTAGTAGTAAGCCAAATAATTTATCATAGATCTATAAGCAGCTACAAAAAAAAAGCAGACACTAAACCTAAAAGTTTTGGGAAATGTTTTCTCTCACACTGTTGCTACATACAAATAATCCTAACATCTTTCAACAGGCTATTCAGATATTTATGTCATCAACATGAGCGCAACATACTATATGCCTTTAGAGTTTTTCAAAATATCTTGCAGTTCAACATCTATAACTAGAACAAGCTGAAGGGACTCCCCTGCTCCTGCCCCTCAGCACAAGATTAAGAAGAAAGTTAGAAAAACAGGAAGGAAGAAAAAAAAATCCACAAAGATTCAAACTGCACTAAACTTTAAACCCAGCTTCCACAGGTTATATAGTATCGGTCATCAGAAGCTATGAGAAGCCCTTAAGTATCTGTGAAAGCCAGATAAGGAATTATTCTGTTCCTCCTGTAAACCTTTATGTTTGTAAAACTGGGAAGAAGGTTTTTTAATCTTAAAATACAAGATTTATATCAACAATTCTGGGTAAGAATGTTCTCTCGGATTCTGGTTGCCTGAAAATCTGGCTCTTAAAAGTCTAAATGTCTGGTCATAATATTTAGGGCTGTTGAGGCAAGGAGAAGTGAGCTTTAAACTCCTTGCAAATTCATAAAGAAAGATATTAGCATCTTAAGTCGAGGCTAACTACTGCTTACATGTACACAGGAAAAAGGAGTTTCCACAATAATAGTTAGAGCCAGAGGACAGATTTCACTTTCTAGTTACTTAACAGCTTTCATAAAACCCCATGGAGCTTCTATGTAATTGGTTTGGAAAAAAGTAAGAGCACTGCCTTAGAATCTAAACAGGCTTTGGAAAATGCAAGGTGTAACTAAGATCTGTATAAAGATACATAATCATTCTTACTGTGACAGTAAGAGTTGACCTATAGATTTTAAAGCTTAGACACCATTACCAACAACTTGGGAAGGACCTCTTGCATCAGTTAAGTATTAAGTTATCTGACATGACTAGAACTAGTTATTACAGAAAAAATCACGTTTCAAAAAGCTTGCAAGGGCTCCTGTCACATTTCTACTCACTGAAATTTTAAATTCAGCATAGATCCACTAAATTAATTGAACCAATCAAGTAACTGGTAGCCCCTGAAATAAGAGCTCAAGAAGTGCTCCAAACAAACATTACCAGGCCAAAGAACTGCATAAATTCTCAGCTTGAACAGAATTCAAAGTCATCCTCAATATTTCAGCCCCCTTCAGCTACATCGGGCAGCAGCCAAGTTCCAATATTTCTGTTATTCCAAAATCAAGGATAAAGTTTCAGGAACTCTGAGAAACTTCATGGTCTGCTTATGAAATGCTTTTGTTACACGCTCAGAACCACATGTTACCTGACAGCATCTGCTACCTACCAGAGGTCCAGATACCTTCAGTGTCCGATAGATACTTGGGAATGTCAACGCTTTTAGCAGATAGTTCAACTGTCACATGCTAACAAATTTAACGTTAAAAATGAGAATTGGTGGCTTTTCAAACTAACTTGTTTTGTTTTCTTCCAGGAAAGATGCATGCCATTGTTTAAATGAGGGATGGAACACAGTAGTTTTCTCTAGTACTTACAATGAACACTTACAAAACCAGCATTTAAATTATATACTTTATACTATGGACCCATCTTTGCTTTGTGCTGGAATCATCACAGGAACAGCTCCCATTCTACTTAAATTAGGTGCAGCTACCTTTGAAGGTGCAAAGGTTGGGTTTTGACCGGGAGTACGTTCAAAGTCTTCACTTGGGACTTGGCTATACGGAGTTTTCGTATATCCTTCCATGTTTGAGGGAGACATGGAACCCAGGGAAGAACGATTGCTGCCTATGTAGCTGCGGGCTGTCGAACTGCGACTTTTTGGAGGTGGAACATCCTCTCTGAAATAAACAAAAAAAAACAGTTGCAGAACAACAGTTCAGTCACCACTACTACCTGGGACCTAACAAAACAAATCTCCGGTTTGTTTCTTTCTATTCTGACACAGTAGCGAAAAGAGATTCGCCTATTACTTTAAGTTAAAATAAAACAAATCAAGTATAAACTGCCTTTAAAATATTTACTGAAATTAGACACGACAACCTATACCATACCCAAAAGTTCTCAGACAAGCTGCTAGTATGTTAATAAGCTTTCCAGATTAAGACAGAAATCTCAACTGTTAAGTATCTTACTTGCAGAAATACACATTTAAAAAGTTAATCTTCAAATAATACTGCTCAGAAACCAGAGATCTGTGATTACCTGATATCATGATGTACTTCTTTCTCATATTTCTTCTCTCTATGTTTCTTACAGCAACAGAAGACGAGAAAAGCCAGAACAGAAAGACCCAGCAGAGTTCCTATAATAGCTCCAGCAATTATACCAGCTATATTTATAGCTAGAATAGACAAATAACAATACTGGTAAGTGTCAAACATATAGGACTAACTTCTTCTCTCCTCACATTAAAATCAGTATGTTTCCACATAATCCAGATTAACAGTATATCACAAAATCAGAGGGTATGGTTCAATTACATGCACTTAAAACAATAATAAAAGTTACAACTTTCTGCATAGAAAGCAGCGGTTTGGGAATACTTGACGCAGCAACCCTCAGTTACACAACAGGGTTGGGTTTTTTAACCTTTTAGGAGTTTAGAGGAAAAAGATCATTTGGTTTTAATACACAAAACACTATGAGACCAAACAGTTACTCAGCAAACACTTACGAGGCGTGACATTCAGCTCAACAGAACATTCATCCGTGCCAACTCTGTTTGAGGCGACACAATTGTATGTACCAGAATAGTCTTTAGAGGCATTTTTCAAGAGAAGTTCCCCTGTATTTTTATCTATAAACAATAAAAGACAGAGGTTTACCATTTTTCCAAAGCTTAATTCCATATTCAATACTACAGAATTATTAAAACAGCATACAGATGAAAACCTTACTAAAAAATGCCATATTAAAAATATCCAAATAAAAACAAGTCTCTCATGCTGCAAAATACTATTACTTGTAAAAGGCTTTTACCTTCTATTAGGTAAAATATTTAATAAGCTTTAATATTAAGCCTACAAACTACTTCTCTGTTATTGAGTAGGAACATATGTTTAAAACAGCCAATTCTCCATTCTATATAGAATTCTAAAACACAAAGATTAACTGCATCCTAGAAGTATCTCCTTCTTCTTGTCTAAACCAATTATACACAGCCAACTCGGATTCCTGCAGAACCCAAGCACAGAACGAGGTGGATCTAGACTGAACAATGCACTCCAATGGGTGCACTCCTAGCTCAGCTGACAGGGTAGGAGACAATCAGTGAAAACAAAGATTATTTCCTCAGGGCTCACAAAGCCATTAACAGCTACATTTGTGAGATTCTACTAGCTGAACTTCTTGCATGCTTTAATTGCCAATAGATTGGCCATCAGCACTGCAAGAGACTATGTGCATGCAGCATGGGCAACAAACAGGAGTTGGAAGTCACCATGCTTCTAGAAAGCCTCTACCTGTTTGCCATTACTGGAACTTGGTGGGACATACCCCATGACTGGAGTGCAGCTATTGATGGCTACAGGCTCTTCAGAAAGGATGGGGGAGTTGGGAGGCATGGAGGCAATGCCCTCTATGTCAAGAAAAGGATGAGTGGGAAGAGCTGTCCCTGAACGTCCACAAGCAGGTCAAAAGCTTATGGGTAAGAATCAGAGTCCAAGGCTACAAAGTGAATCTTGTGGTTGGTGTCTACTACAGGCTGCCTGATCAAGGGCAGCCAACAGGTAGTAACCAAAGCCTTCTTTCTCCAGTTACGGAAGGCATCGAGCTCACAGGCTGTCATCCTGGCTGGAACAGGATGCCACATCCAGGAGAATCCTCCTGGTCAAACTAAAGGGCAAGCAGGACTGCGCAGGCAGTGGAAGCACACATGTATCCTGGAAAGAGCACAGGGACAGTGCTGGGATGTGTAGGCACAGGGTCAGCAAGTCCAAGGCACAGCAGTTGCTGAACATGGCAAAGAACAATAAGAGGAGCTTCCACAGGTAAGTCAGCCAGAAAAGGAAAGCCAAAGACAGTGTACTCGTCCTAATGAACATGACTGTCAAGCTGGTAACAACAGAGAAGGAGAAGGCTGAGGTACTCAACAACTTTTTTCCTCAGTCTTCACTGGCAACCTCTCTTCTCACACCTCCCAAGTGGATGAACCACAAGATGGGGATGGGTGCAGCTAAGTTCCTCCCACTGTAAGAGAAGATCAGGTTTTGTGACCACCTGCCCTGCTTTGGGGTAGAACAGAACAAATTCTGTTCAACTATTTTACTTTTGAGCTAAAGCTCGTCTTAGACAGTCGTGAGATAGGTTAGTTTTCCCCTACTGACGATGTGCCATTGCAATAGTGACCCTGCTCAGTACAGGAGGAACCGCAGGTTCAGGCCCCCGGTGCTTGTG
>NW_008589227.1:0-415 GCF_000691845.1 Merops nubicus
AGGAGAGGACCCTCCATGGGCGTGAGGCCCTCTCCTGCTGAGCCAGGAGCCACTCAGCCCACGAGGAACCTCCACTGGTTTGTTTGCTTGGGGCAAATTTGCTTTCTTGCCACCTGAAAGGTTATTTCTACTGATTCAATTCCTTCCTCCAGGCAATTATGCCAGGTTTGAGACCCTCCGAAGTCTTGAAAGCCTCCAGAAGCAGCACAGACACCTTGTAAAAACCCGTGTTCTTCACCTCCCTGCATCACCACTCATCTGTCTGTACAATAACCCTGACACATCGGGTGACATCCAGATGCTCTACACATTCAGCCCCAGCAGCAGCCAAACCAGCCCCACCTGACAGGCAGCTCCTGCCTTGTCCCCAAATGAGGACCCCACACTGCAGTGTCCCCCCACCCCGCGGGCAGAG
>NW_008589227.1:534-1352 GCF_000691845.1 Merops nubicus
CGCCACAGCCGGCACGGCGCGGTATCGATCCCGGCTAATGTGGGCAGCCAGTGTAACCTTGTTTGCTCAGAGCCAGGATAATTTGGAGATTATACTTTAATGAACAGATGATGTATGTTTCAATATACAGAACAAGAAAAGCAATGGACATTTGGGATGGGTAAATAGGGAGCGTAACTCCCGATGGATATCCGCCAGGCCCAGGTCCCCCAGCAGGACTGGCCACCACAGACGTGAAGACCCAGCACCCAGTCCTGGGAGATGCTCAGCAGACCCACAGGGCAGGGAGCCAAGGACCCCTGCTAGCAGCAGCACACCCAGGCACGTTAGAAAAGGCCTAGAATTGGCCCTGAAAACCACACCAAGACAGGAAATACTCTGGCATGGAGGGAAGCAACCGGGCAGCTTGGCAGCCCTGCCCCCTCGGACACTGCTGGGTTTCTGCCCAGATTTTAGGGCTGGAGCCACCCTGAACGCTCGAGCTCCGCAGGGGAGCAAAAGACAAATGGTTTAATATGTGCTAAATCCAGGCTCCAGCTTCCACACTTTTTCCTTCTTTCTTCTCAATATTTCATACTGCTCCTGATAAGAATGAATGCATTGCTGTTATTAAAGTCTTCCTCTCTATTATACGCAGAGGTCGATGCGGTTTGCCCTGCTATCTGCATTTTTAAAGGCATCTCAAATACAGGCTTTCTTTTTCACAGGGAAAATAAAATAGACCTGTGTGCCAAGCAGAAATAATCCATCCTCAGCTGCAACTGAGCCGGGAGCTGGTGCCCAGGCTGGGCAGGGGGGGAAGGATCTCTCTTCCCTAC
>NW_008589227.1:1383-4744 GCF_000691845.1 Merops nubicus
TACACGCTGCACCTCTGCCCCTCACCTTTGCTTGTGCACCCACGGACAGGACCTGCCTCACCCCAGCAGGGCTGCCCCCCAGCCTGGCTGCTCACCTCTGTTCCCCATTCAGACAGCCCAGGAGAGGCAGCCGAGGGACTCTTTTTTGTTTGGGAGAAGAAAAACTGCCATAAATTTATTTACTTAAAGGATTTCTCACCAGAAAACAGCCCCTCGAGACTCCCATTTTCCGAGAGTGAATCTCTCACCTAATCACAAAGTGCTGCTATTTACTGTATCTGCTATCAAGGCAGGCAGTCGCTGTCCCGCCTTTCCTAACATCTATTTACCAAATCCATTTGCAAGTCTAAAATTTAATCAGCTAGGTTTCATCTTAGAGGCATTAACATTCAAATGGGACTCACTCCCAGAGCTGGAGTAAGCCGGGGATTCGGGGGGAGCCGGGCAGCTCGCTAGCTCCCGAGGCAGGTGTGCAGCCAGCTCCTCACAGGTTACCCACAGGGAAACCCTCCACGGGGAGCCTGGAGCCAGGCTGCGGGGGCTGGTGAGGGGCAGGACCACCACCTCCTGGTGGGGTGACAGAGGATCGTTCGAGGCTCTGTCACAGCCCCACGGAGAGGTGCCCTGAGCAGCCCTCGTCCCCAGGCTGCCTGCCCTGGGTCTGTGCTGCTTGGCACTGGCACCCTTCTCTGGGGACAGGCACGAGCATCCCTCAGCAGGGATGGGCACCCCTAGGACAGACAGACTTTCAGGCTGGCTAAACTTTTTCCTCTGACACTAATCCTCATTCTGCTAATCCCCAGGTCCCAGCAGGAGAGGATGACTTGGCCAGGCTGCTCTGCCATGCCACAGGGAACCCCAGATCTTTCAGGAGCATTTCCCCTTCTCTGTGCCCAGCTGGGACCCGCTGTGCTGTAGTGAAGTGCCTGCTCCCAGTGATACATCCAGCGTGCCGAAGGCATCGGGGCTTCATCCATTATCCTCTCCTCTCCCCGTCTCCAGCACGGACAGACTGAAATCTGCACCACTTTCTTGCACACCTCGTTAGTTTTGCTCTGGTGCCCCTCGGTGGCACACCCCACGGGAGCTGGCAGTGATGGGCTGGGGCTGTGGGGCAATGCCTCCCCCTCTGCCCCACGCCAGGGCCGGCCAGGATGGAGCAGGCAGCACGGCGTGGGGCAGCTGTACAGGCACAGCCACGCACCGGGCTCACCAGATCACCACACATGAGCAAAGGGGGCAGGATGGGTCACCTCTGCTGCGGCTCAGACAGGGCAAGCACGTCCCCACATCTGTGGGCAGGGACGCCCCCTGCAGCAGGGCTGGGTACAGGCCCAGCAGCAGCCCTGCCCCTCTGGAAATAACCTTTGCTGCACTTTATTACAGGCCGTAAAAAGAAAGAGACTGAGTGTGAGTGAGGAAGGGAGAGAGACATTATGTGTCTCACTGGTGATAGTCTGCGATGCCTTTGACTCCAATAAATAAATAAAGGAAGAAATATTCCCCCGGGTCCCTCTGACATATCTAATTGATATCACCAGGGATCTTCCATGAAGCAAACAGGAATCTAATCTATTGCCTCGTACAGCCAAATGGAAGCAGCGGGGTGGCTGCCACCGAGCCTCCAGCTCCTGACAGGGACGCGCCTAATGGAAGTGGAAACCGATTACGGGCAGGCTGATATCCAAATAACAAAGAGGGGCCTGGAGAGCCTGTCGTGGCAGTGGCGCTGGAGGGGAGCTCCATCAGCGTGCCACCCACCCCCCAGCCTGCTAATTGAACAAGGTGCCCACTGAAGTCCCGCTCACCCGCAAGAGCTCTGGGCAGCTGGGTGCCTGTACCAGCGTGTGCCCAAAGACACCGGCGTGCCCCCGAGGACATCAGCTCCACACTCAATCCCCACTGTTTTGGTGCTGCAGCAATTCTGGGAGCAAGTGCAGGGCTGGACAGGGAGGAGCGGCCGGAGCCCTGGGGCTGGTCCCACAGTGGAATTTTCCAGCACCAAGGGGAGCAGACGGACACCACTGACGGGTCGCTCACACCTGGCACACTGTCTGGAGCAGCAATGGGTGCCCTGCCAGAGTCGTGCTCAGTGGAGGTGCCCTCGGCGCCATCAACAGCCACCTCCCGCCTTCCTGGTTTAATTAACTCCCTCCTGATGTTGGTAATGGAGCTCTGGACCTCTTAAGCAAAGATTTAATCAGTCTGGGCTCCGCACTCGCAGCAACATGCTCCCTCTGTTAGATTGGTGTGAAATCTGGGGCATGGCTGGCCCGTGACAACGTCCTCACTGTTAACAGCTGCCAGCACCCCACATGTCCCTGGGCAGCCTGGCACCGAGTCCCCTGGACTCTCTGCTCCATGCATCAAAGGGCCACCCAGGTCACTGCTCTCTAGCAGCATGCAGATCTAGTCAGCAGGGAGCTGGCAGCTCCAGTGCATTATTATTTAGGATGGATAAACTCTTACCCTAAGTTCTCAGCACCTCGCTGAGACCGAGGGAGGGTGTCTGATTCATCGTGATTGCTTTCAGTCCTGTGGAGGCGCCGCGGCAGCGAGCGGAGGGGAGGGGAAGCGGGCAGAACCGCTTCCATCACCAGGCCCTGCCAGGACACGGGCGCTGCGCGGGGGCCCTGTCCCCGCTCCGAAGGGCACAGTTCCTGACCTCCATCATTGGCTTGCCAGGGAACAAAGAAACCATCAGCAACAGGCACCGAGGGAGCCCTGACAGATTGCCACTGCAGCACGTACAGTAGCCACGCAGCCTGGCAAACTGCTGACCCACAGCAAGCACCAACCGGCTGCACCAAGAGCCCGGCCAGCGTAGCCAGCGATGTCCTCTGGCACCCGATGATGAACAAGACAGTGATCTACTGGCAGAAAGTAGCCCTCCAGAGGCAGCCCAGAGCCCTGTCCTGCCCCCAGCTGCTGCCCCCACCGGCAGCTCCTTCCCGACCCGGGCACACTGCAGAGAGATTGGCTCCCGGCAAATGGCAATAGCTTTGCAGAATGCCATCTTAATAAGTGCATCTCCCAGCCAGGGGTGAGAAGCAGCAGCTGAAGCGCTGGCGTGGATGTCAAGTTACAAATGAGACATCCAACTGCTTCATTTATTAGAGGGAATCAATTCGACTTTTCATATTCACCAGGAGTTTCAGGCAGGAAGGGCCCCATCAGCCGGCTGCTCTCAGCCCCGCGAGCTGCGGCTCGATGCTGCGCGCCGGGGATGAGCGGGATGAGAAATCCCTCCCTGCAGAGCATCACTGGAGATCAACGGCGCTGTTCTCCAAGGCCAGGAAGGGGAACCAGGAGAGCACCCCACCGAGGGGGCTGGCCACACCCTACCCACAACCTGCGGGCA
>NW_008589227.1:4775-9421 GCF_000691845.1 Merops nubicus
CCGCCGGCGGCCACCTCCAGCGGCCACGGGCCAGCCGCAGCCAGCAGAGGGGCCGGGTCTGTGCAGCACCACCCAGCTACGTGTCCCCGGGCAGCAACGGCGTGTCGGCCACCGAGACCCTGACCTGAACCTTCCAGCCAACGTGGGGCCTCGCTGGGCGAGGGGAGAGGGGCACTGGGCAGCTCCAGCCCTGCCCTTTGGACGAAGCTAAGGGGTTGTGTGTGCACACGCGATTTAATCCCCCAAGAGCTGTAATTGCCACTGTACAAAAATATTACAGGTCACTGGAAGCAATTTAATGATAATAAAAATTTGAAAAAAAAAAAAACAACAGGAAATGAAGCAGCTGCCAGCCTTGATTTTCAGGCTTCTTTATCATGCAAAGAACTCCTGTTCATTTCCCCATGGACAATTAATGGATCTGCAACTGCAACAGAAAGCCCTCCTCATCCTCCCCTGCAGGCATGGGGACGGGCCCCACTGCTGAGCCAGAGGGAGCAGGATGCGGCCCCAGCAGCCCAGAGCCAACGGTGCCAGGCAGTGCCACCCAGGCTGCAGCACCTGGCCATGCCCAAAGTGCCAAAAGCAACTGTGCCCAAAGAGCAGGAGGTGCCCTGCTGCTGGGGGGTCCTCACAGCCAGCCCCCCGGGCTCCCTGCCCATCCCATGCCCACTGCTGCCCGGCTCCTGTGCAGGTTAATGGTGACCTTGCAATTGCTTCCCAAGATGATTCCAGTGGGCAGCTGCATTTTCTCTGCCACTTGAACCCCTGCTCTGCACCAGGCATAAGGCCGTGGGCAAACCAACCCTTTTCCAAGGCACACAGAGAACTATGTGCACTACTTGCCCTGGAAAGAGGCATCAGCTCCCTGTTTTCCCACATCCCTGGTCTGGTGGCAAGGGCAGGGACAGCTTTTCCCTCCGTCCTGCTGCCACGGAGGACTGCAGACCTTGAGAAACACCCAAGGGGTGCTCACAGCTGAACATCTCCCTCTTCACCCAGCTCCTCATGCCCCACACCACCAGATCCTACAGATGCCCAGCTGCTCCCCACCCCTCTGCCTTTTCCCCAGGCTCCCCATGGGCAACCGTCACTTTAAAGCTCACCTAGAACAAAACACATAATCACACACAAGTGTTTGTTAATTAACAAATTAATCAAGCCTGTCTTGCCAATTAAGAAGAGGTAGCAAGTGCGGGGCTCCTGGCAGGACGCCCGCTCCCGCAGATGGATGGCATGTCAGCAGACATGCAGTGTGGGCAGGGGAGGGCCCCAGCAGCCAGCCCCTCTGCCTCACACCCCCAGCCCAGCACCAGGGACCCCAGAGCACAGAGACAGCCGAGCAAAACCCCACGACAGCCCCACAGACCCCCAAAACCCACCCAGCGTGGCCACACAGGTATGCTGTGAGGATCACAAGGGGAGGCCCAAAGCTGGGGCTCGGGGCCAGGAGCAATGGTGGCCCCGTTTCTTGCTGCCACCACCACGGCTGTGCTGAGCAGCACCAAGAAAGGTCATGGTGCTGGGGAGCACGGCCACACCTCACCTAACACACTGGCCACTTAGATGCCATCAGAGCCTCTCCCAGGCACTTGTAACAGGAAGGAAAAACAGAGCGAAATTAATCCTGATGACAAAGATAATAACAAGATCAGGAAATGGTGCAAAATGAATCCCCTGTAATTACAGTGGCAGCACTGTCAGCCCCGAGGTCTTCCTGCAG
The DNA here is from genome assembly GCF_000691845.1 of Merops nubicus. Lineage (NCBI taxonomy): Eukaryota > Metazoa > Chordata > Aves > Coraciiformes > Meropidae > Merops > Merops nubicus. Next base: position 6,499 of record NW_008589227.1, read on the forward strand.
GGAGCTGAGTGAGCTCTGTGCTGGTGCACAGGGTGCTGGGGCAGCTCCACAGCACAGAACCCTGGCAGAGCAAGTGCTGTCAGCTGGCAGAATACCTTCCTCTGTCAGCCTGGGTCCCTGTGAACACCGAGGGCTCAAAACCACCTATCAGACTCCAAGCACATCTGCTTTGCTACTGCATCCACATGCCAGATCCCATTCCTCAAACCCTCCTCCTACAGCTGCCAGGGCACACCCCTGCCCAAACCCTGCCCAGTGGGGGGTGGGGCCTGGCCTGAACAAAGGCATTGCCGAGTTTTGGGGTCACGGTTGGGATTTGTGAGCCCAGCCCCCCGCAAGGCCAGCGGTGCTGAGCACATGCCCACAGCCATCCACAGAGCTGGCTGCAATGCAGGCAACAGCCTCACCACCTTCCCAAGGACTAATTGATAGCACGGGGCCATCCCTCACCTCTTCTCAATCTCTTCAAACACTAATCTTGCCAAGCAGAGCTTGGCTGGCTCTTTGAGGAAATGATGTTCCTGATGCACGGGGCCCTTCCCTTTGCTCAGCTAACTGCAGTCAGATGTCACTGAGCTGCTGTGCCTGTGCTACCCACAACTGTTCAGTGAACCCCCAAGTGAACCTGCTGCAGTCTCTGGGCCTTTTGGAAGGGTCTGATTCATTCTTGTCGTCCTTTGCTCTGCCTCGCTGAGGGGCCTGGGGCTGTGTCCCTCAGACAAGCAGCTGCACAAGGAGCAGCAGGGTCTGGCCTCAGAGGGAGCAGGGCCTTGCAGTGCCACCTCCATGGGGAAGGTGCCTGTCCCTGCCTGCTCCATACCTCCTGGCAGCTCCTGCCACCCCCACTGTCCCCGGGCCGGAGCGCAGAGCCAGGGGGTCCCCAGGCCCCCTCTCCCAGAGCCACCCTGGCACTCGTCAGAGCCAGGCAGTGGCGACACTGTTATTATACATGGCCTCAAAGCCCATTCAAGGCACTGGAAGATGAATTATGTTTCATTTATATCAAAGAAGCAATCTCAGAGCCCATTTGTGATCAAATTTGCTGTCAGAGAAACTTTGCTTTATCTCATTACATCTGATATCTCTTGGCTTCTTGTCCTTGAGACTATTAAAGTTTAATGTCAAATTCGAGATGAAATGGAATCGTTGCTGTATCATCTCATCAGGACCCAGCGCGCCCCGTCCATCCTCCCGGTCCTGACAACTCATTACACGGGGCAGCTGGGGAGAGGAGGAGGGCAGGAAGCCTTCCTCCCATGCCCTGGAACCGAGGCTGCTGAGGGTGAGCTGGGCTCCGTGGGTGCTCGCCCCTGGGCAGCCTGGCCAGCTGTGCCAGCAGCCCCCGGAGGTTTGCCCTGGCAGTACCTTCAGAGGGAGCAGTGCACAGAGCTGGCACGGCCCAGCCCCTGCCACGCTGCTGCTCCTTGTGCCCACCGTGCTGGGCATATCCCAGCCACACACCCACAGCATCCCGGTCCCGAAACCCATCAAACGTGTTGCACTCTGGTCCTTTGGAGACCAAGCTGGGCCCACAGCACAGCGAGGAGTTTGAAATTCAGAGCCAGGCTGGAACACAGACCCCTTTGAGGCGAAACATCCCTTCCAGATCATTTAGTCTTTCCCGAACCCTGCTTCCTGCAAAAGACTAAATACCTTTGATGATAGGCTTTAGTGGGCTCCCGAGAGGCTTTCCTGGAGCAAGCTCATGCAACCTCCAAATATGTAGTGCAGAAGGGTCTGCTGGGTCTAGATTAAAGTTAGTCCTCCTGGACTGATCCACGAAAGCATTCAAAGCCCAATGCACCATGAGTTTTCAGCTCTCCAGGAAAAAACCTCACAGACACCAGTCTTCCCATCTCCCCAAGCACAGATGACAGAGTTTCTGCCACCTCCAAGAGCAATGGGACAGCAGCAGAGCACAATGCCTGCAAACACAGCACACACCTTCCCTGCAGAGGGGAGATGCAAGAGAAGCAAGCAGCAATGCCCCACGTCCCCCAGCACGCACCCCACAGCTCCCCAGCATGGAGCAGCGAGTGCAGCCAGGGCAAGGGCTCTGAGAAGAGACAGCATTTCCCTGGGAAATCCGCTTCCGAGAAGGGGTTATTATCCAGCACAGGAGAAAAAAGGGAAGAAGGCAGACAGAAACTTGCCGACAGTCACTAGCACAATCCCTCAAAGCTCTCTGCCAAAGAGTGGAGAAGCATGGAGCTGTAACAGGGCAAGCTCTCCAGATACCCTCTCATTTTCAGGTGCCCAACCTTCGACTCTCCGGCTGGGATTTTCAAAGCAGCCGAGGGACACAGAGGCACAATTCCTGCCTCTCTGCAAAAGTCTCAAGGAGTTCAGTCTCTACAGAGTAACAAAGAGAAGGTGATGAGGTGACTTGATCAAAGTCTTTAAATACCTGCACAGAGAACAAAAAAAAATTGCTAATAGAGGGCTCTCGAGTCTAACAACAAAGGCGTAAAAGGCAGAGTGGCTGGAAGCAGAGGCAGCCGAGCGGGCACTGGGAGCAGGCGCTGCAGCCGGGGAAGGGACCGCGGGCACCTCGGCCAAAGGAGCCTCAGCACCCGACCAGGTCAACCCCAGCGGGGTGCTGGGGGGAGGGATCCCCCTGCTACAGGAAAAGCAGGTGAGGGAACGTCTCCCACCCGTTACACAGGGCAGGCGACCAGAGCGGCCGCCCCCAGCTGTGTACCACAGGCCAAGCTCTGCCTTCCCCAGCCCGGGGACCTGCATGACCACATCCCCCGGGTCAACAAACGCCCCCTGCTACAGGAAAAGCAGGTGAGGGAACGTCTCCCACCCGTTACACAGGGCAGGCGACCAGAGCGGCCGCCCCCAGCTGTGTACCACAGGCCAAGCTCTGCCTTCCCCAGCCCGGGGACCTGCATGACCACATCCCCCGGGTCAACAAACG
>NW_008589227.1:9476-9838 GCF_000691845.1 Merops nubicus
AGGGGCCGTGTGGCGGCCAAGTGACCCCCAGTGCCACGGCAGCGAATCAGCCCAGACAGCCCCCAGGTGCCCCTCGGTGCCCAGGGCAAACTCCTGAGCCAGGCTCTGCCCTTCCCTTCGGGGGCAGCCCGCGAGCAGAGCGCGGCCCGACCCCGTTGCCATCACTACTTAGCAGAGGTACGAGCAGTGCCCCAGCCCAGGGGAGGCACCTCCCCGTGGGAGTTACACACCACCAGCACCCCACACACACACACCCCCATCGGACACCCTTGGTCCGCTGGGGCCCCGGTCTCCCGGGGATCACCAGGAGCTGGTGCCCCGGGTGAGAGCTCCCGGGGACACACACAGACTCACTCCTTCCT
>NW_008589227.1:9885-10111 GCF_000691845.1 Merops nubicus
CACATCATCATCCACACTTAAAAGAATCAACAGCAGCCTTCAGGAGGGTGCCCAGGCAGGGGCCAGGGCTCTGCTTTTGTGCTTTTCTGCTTTTAATGGGTTAGTTATGGCACTTTCAAAATGAATGAACTCGGAGCCCAAAGCCCCCAGCTCAATTGTCAGTTATTGCTGGCAGTTTATCAGCATTAACTGATTAGGCTCAGGATGATGGATTCCCCTGCCTGCA
>NW_008589227.1:10244-10459 GCF_000691845.1 Merops nubicus
CGGGAAGTAATAATAATAAAATAAAATTCAAATGAGAGGGAAGCTCAGCCCCAGCAGAATTTAATTGATGATCATTACACTTTGGAATCTAAACTCTTTTAATTTCATTGTGTTTCGCAGAGATGAATTATGAAATTACGGCCGGCCAATTATAGATTGTGCCTTTGCTTTGTGTGCCTTTCAGTCCCTCCCGCCCCTCCAAACACCCAGCTCTT
>NW_008589227.1:10637-13638 GCF_000691845.1 Merops nubicus
AACTATGGACTGTGGCTCCATGCCGCAGCCTGTGCTGGGGCTCACCCTGCTGCTGGGTGCCAGCCCAGGGAAGGAGCAGCCCCAGGATGCCTGGAGGATGCCAGCTCCAGCCTCAGCATTCCAGACATGGCTCTGGAGCAGGAACAAGCAGGCACCTGGGTCCGGTTTTGCAGGACAAGCCTGGAGGATGCCAGCTCCAGCCTCAGCATCCCAGACATGGCTCTGGAGCAGGAACAGCAGGCGCCTGGGTCCAGTTTTGCAGGACAACCGGCCAGTGGCCTTCCAAAGGGCTGTCACAGACAGATTTGGAGAATCGAGGCCATCATCCATGTGCCATGACACAGGAGGACAACACACCCACACCCAGGACCAGAGCCCTGCCAGGGCTCAGCCATCAGGCTGCAGGTGGACCGCACAGCTCACCCACCACTAGCCCCCGCTGCAGCTGCCCGACTGCAACAGCTTCAGACCCGTCTGACACAGCCCAACAGACATCAGGAGCCAGCCCCTTCATCTCATTACAGGAAACTTTAAGGGAGCTGGCTCAAATAGAGGTTCCACACATCAAATTCCTCCTTGTTTTGTTTCATGCACTGCGAGGAGTTTCCTGCAAGCAGAGCATCCTGCTCAGCAGGGAGGGCTGTGCAGCACGGGCACGGCCTCGCCAGCCTCCCACGCTGGAGCCTCCATCTCCTCTCCAGCACTGCCTCACTGCGGCTCCACTGCTGGGCAGCCTACAAGGAGTGGGGCTGGGGGAGCCCCAGCACCCCCAGCCCAGCCCCCTCCGGGAGGCAGATAAATGGGGCAAGCTCATCCCACACTCCAGCTCTGCCAGAGGCCAAACACCCACCACGTCCTGCACAAATCTTGGTGCAACTTAACAGCTAATTTAGCAAATAAACCCAAGCAGTGGCCAACAGCTGCTGTAGCAACCAGCATTGGAGGGCCCTGCCAGTGGAGGCCCTGCTGGAAACAAACACAGCATTTTCTCCAGCACCTTCCAGTGGGGTTTATTACAGAGCTGCCTTCCCCTTATTTTTTTTCTAGGGCAGAACGGGAAAATAAAGCCTTTTACAAAACGTCACTTGAAGAAAAATACATGCCACCACCAGAGCCTTGCAAAATAAATAAATAAGGGAGAAGTGATAAATTTTGGCTGTCTTAAGAAGACAGACCAGCATTGCTTATCAGCCCCGATTCGACCAGATAGCTGCTTCAGAAAACAGACACTGGGCTTTTCGTAATAAATGAAAGCAATAAAGCCAAAGTGCCTCCTCTGAGCTATAATTAAGCACCATGGTGCCCGCAGGAGCCGTTCCCCCGACGAAGGGTCTGCAGTGTGGGGAGCCTGCGGGGAAGGGGTGCAGGGACTGGGGGCTGCAGGGGCCCCACCTCGTCTCAGAGGATGCTGCTGCTGCCTAAACACCAACCCCTGGAGCCATTCCCGCTGGGAATGCTGCTCCTGCCACTGCCCAAGCCCTGAGGGAAGAGCAGGAGGCACCCCGGGCCTCACGCCTCTCTGGCACCCACCCCTGGAGCAGCTTTTCCTTAAAGAGGTGTCTACTTAACACAATTTCCATCACAAGCTGCTGCTCTGCATTTCTTCTGGCTTTATTAAAACTGATTTTCTATTTGCACTATACAAGCTGATCTGATTACATTTCCATTTTCCCCCTGAAGAGAAGGGTCTCGCTCTCCTAACGCAAAAAGGAGATCAGGCTTGGCCCCCTCGTGCCCCCTGCTCAAGGGCTCTTCTGCCAGGGGCCCGGGGATGAGGACCAGCTTCCAGAGTGGGAGCTGTGAGGAGCTCTGCTCTGCAGCATCCTGCATCTGTTTCCATGGGGACAGGGCAGCAGTGATTCCACAGGCCTGATCCTGCTTCTGGCGGTATAAATACTGGCCAGGAGCCGTTCCAGAGCCCGTGGACTTGCCTTGCCACAGCAAGGGGTGAGCCTGGGCAGGAGCCCTGCAGTAAGCAACTGGGTGGTCACCCACCCAACTGAACAAACCCCAGAAAGTAGCTGAACAACCACTTGTTTTCCTGCACAGAAGCTTCTCCTCCCTGCTGTCCATCCCCTTGGGACATCTTCTGACCTCACCTACTGCATCAGATGCAGCCCTGGTGGGGTAGTCAGGTCTGGCATCAGCAGCAAAGATGCCCATAAAGCAGGTGCTGATAAATAGGTCAGCAATCCATCCATCAGCATGGTTGCTGAGGCTTGGCAAGGCTGGCCAGTGGCTCGGCACGCTCAGGGAGAGGATGCTGCCAAAGGCACAGGTCCTCCAGGCTGCTGGCGAGAGGACGGGCCAGCAACAAGAGCTGGGACAGGTGAGCCCACGGTGGGCTTGGGCCATCCCACCCCTGTGGCTCCCAAACGCCCTTCCAGGGACTCTGCAGTTAAACAGCATTGATAAGTTTTCATTCTGGATAAAGATTTTTTTTTTTCCCAATTAGGCAGCATCCATTAACATCCCTGCTGTCTACAAGGCCTGATAATTTCTTCCCAGCTTCCCCTCTCGCTCCATCACCAACCTTGTGGGAAACCATTACCAGGAAGATGCTTTGAAGTACCAACTTTATTAAGATTGATTCGGCCTGCCTCTAGTTTTGACAAGTCCAAAGCAAACACACAGGGCCACGGGGAGATTTGGTAATAATTACCATCTTTAATTACGACTAAAACATCAATTGCTCTTGTTCAATTAGCATCAGAGATCCAGGCATGGCAAATTTTGTAGCACAAAATAAGCTGAAAATTGATTTCCGAACACTCAATGCAGATCCAAACCTGCCAACCCACTGAGGGGGATGGCAGCACAGGCCCAGGGGCAGGGAGGGGCCGTGCCCGACCCGCCCGAGGCTAACAGCTCGTGTGCTCACACCCTGCACGTCAGGGGGAGGCGCCCATTAGGGCAGTGCCAGGAGGGGGACGTGTTCACCAGGAGAGAGGTGACTGGAGAAGACACGGCGGCGGAAGTGCCGGTGCCCCCGAGCGATGCC
>NW_008589228.1:0-1883 GCF_000691845.1 Merops nubicus
GCCCCGCGAAACCCTCGGCCCTCAGCCCGGCTGGTGCCCTCGGGGGACGGACGGGCACTGCCGCTCGTTTTCGGTGCGTGAGAACGGCCAACGCAAGATACGGACCCGGGGAGAACGCGCGCCGCTGGAAACAGCAGCTTTCCGCCGCCCGGCCCGTTATTTAGGGAGGGCCGCCGTACGCAGACGAAATCGGGGGGGTCTCCGTGACCCTTTGGGTGTCTGTTAACGCAACAGAACCAGCACAGAGCGAAAACGGGCGTATCGTCGGTAACACCAGCTTCAACAAACGGTTGAACGGTCTCCTACTCAAAGTTGTTAGAAGTCAAAGGCGTTTTCTACAGATACTACTCACAATTTTTTTCATGGATTTCAGCGAGGACAACGGAGTTGTACAGTTCACTGGCCAGTCAGAGTAGCCTGACAAGATATTACTTTGCAGTAGAGATGGTGAAACAATTCAATTAACTGCAGAGTGAAGGCAGAGTTTGGAGGACATTAAGGCGGAGGGGAAGGCTTTTAATTTTTTTTTTTTTTTTTTTTTTTTACCTCTCTGAACTTATACACAGTACTAGAGCCATGAGTTCAAGTCAGCTTTGTAGCACATAACACCACAGGGCACCTCAGCCTGTCTCTTCTGGTGCTCCCTACCCTGCAGCTGTTTCAGCTGGAAGTCCACTTTTCTTCCCATAGCAATAGTATTAGTAACTTTGAGAACTTCAAACCTGGTACAAATTGCAAAGCTATCTGCTATTTAGTAGGTACAAGGTTAAGGAGCATAACTGATGGTATTCTTAAAACACCGAAGGTGAAGTGATTGCCCTGGTAAGGTGAGATGGGCATCCCTAACCTCTGCATTCTAGCTAGCAGTTCCAGTGAAGAAAATGGAACAGTCAGCTTATATTCATTTGGTCCCATATGTATGTAATCCAATTTAATTGAAATCCACTTTTTATCCTTTTTTTTTTTTTTTAATCCACAATTTTATAAATTTTTAATTGAATTGAAATCCACTTTTTCTACTTATTGCAGTTTTGGAAAGCTTTGGGACACTCTTAAGATCAAACAGTCCTTCCTTTGTCCTACAGGTAATTCCAAGCTTAGATGTTAATTTTATTACCGTTAGCTGCCTGAGTTATCTGAACTGATAATAAAGATGAGGATCTGAATTCTGTGTGAGAAACAGCAGATCTGTCTGTTAAAGCAGGAACAAAGCACACTTGCTATGTTGTGATACTATATCCCCAGTGTTCACTTGTGTGGAATAAAGGCAGTGTATAGGAGTTCAGAAAGGCAGAAATGAGATAAAACTGGAATAAACAGTTTACAGCTCGTGACTGAGACAACTAAGCACACTCCGCATTTTTATGGACATAGCTCATCAAATTTATTCTTGGAAAATATTGAAAAATTCCATTAACCTGCTGTTTCTGTACTTTCTAGGTGATCATAAGAGCTGCTGGGAGCATACTGAGAGGATGAAAGGGGTATAAATCCTTGGTTTAATAGACATCACCTGAGAAACTTGCAGAAACAGCTGTAAAAATGTGAAGTCAGTAGAGACTCCTCCAAGGCTGTTGTTAACAAGCAATTTTACAGTGGCATAAGCTTTGTAATGTTCAACACTGTACTTCAGTTGTCATTTGCATTTATCTGCTGATGCATAATGTTGCATATCAGGAGCTTTACCACACTGCTATAAAACTTACTGTTAGATACAGTTGCTGGTCGACAGAAATTACTTCACTGTTCAGATACAGCTACAGGTTTTTCGTGTTTTTTTTCTGTGACTTAATTCCTGCCCTTACTGGCTTTAGCAAGTTTCTTGGCCGTTTTCCCAGCTGTTCTCATACTCTCGGGGGGGGGGGGGGGATGAGAAAAAAAAA
>NW_008589228.1:1918-41924 GCF_000691845.1 Merops nubicus
TTTAAAAAGAAATATTGATAGTTTTCCTATTAAATGTATAAAATGGGAAACTTCAGTAGTGAAGTACAAAGAAAACGAGTTTATCCCAGGCTCTGAATTAAGGCCAAAACTTGAAGACTCACACATGAACAGTGATAGTGCTAACAGGAACAAGCACCTCTGAGATGTGATTCTCCTTCCTATTAGATACACACAAGTTGTATATACATCATTCTGAAAACATTTTAAATACAATTTACCAAGTATAGCATTTGTTGACATCTCAGAAGGAAGAATGAGCTTTAACAAACAACAGTAACAAGGCTGTGAGATTGTCCAAGGTCTAATTATGTAAGATAAATGAAGTATAAAACATTATTATAAGAGATTATGAGAAAAGGATTATACTAATCAGGAGAAAAATTGGCAACAGTTTCTAGTTTACAAAAATTACAACTACTTTCCATGTACTTAGTGAGAGGACACCATGTTGCAATATGGGTGGCATATATAGAGAAATATGTATTGTTCTGGATGCTGAGCTTTTCTGGGCTAATATACCACAGAATCTGCAATTCATTTATTAACTGGTACATTGTTGGAAGGTTTCCATGAAGAGGCATTTATCTGTCTGTCAGGAAGAAGCAGGAAACGGAGCACAGCATGGAGAGAATCAGAGATTGCGATTAATAATTATTAATTTTCAAGTTCTGTTCAAAATGGTCACCAGGTTCAAATCTCTTGTGTAGACAATGCAAACATGCAAGAAGTGAGAATCTTGCAACTCAATGCATATTACCAAAAGTCAATTTTATCTGAACATAGCAAATATTCAGGCAGTGGAATGCTGCTGATTTCCAGAGCTATTTCGTAGTTTATTGTGCCTTTATACTCTTCATCAAAGAAATTTTCTGGAATAATTCTGTGTGTGTGTGTGTGTTCAGGTTTAGTAGTCTGTTCATGGCATACAAATATTCCCTGATCTGACAAGAAAACACTGAATCAGAATATAGTATGTTTGAAGTTCACACAGTTTTAAATACAGATATTTCCTTAAGCCAAGTAGAGTTAATTCAGAACTGTGGAAAAACCAGAGGCAAACTGGAGAGTAATAGTATTCCTCAAATAATTAAAGGGTTTTTTTAAAGTTATAAAAATTATATAGAAGTCAAAGTTTAAGAAAAAAAATGGGGGAGGTAAATAATATGAAGTAGATTTTAAAAAACTAAACTCTGGCACCTGATATGTGTTCAAAATGCCATTTGTAAAAATGACTTAGGGAATATACCAAACACTACCTGGTTTTGACTGCTTAAGATACCTGCCTGCTCTAACTCTCCTCCTGCTCAGTTATTAGGTAAAGCTTTAACTTGTTTCTCATACCTTCAAAAATCTGACTTTCAAAGTTATATTTTAAAAAAATCTTAAGTTTTACCATTGACTCTGAGTTTCTAATATTATGCAATTAGATATGTCTGTGACTATTTGAGATCTTTCTGTAGTTAACTTTTTAACTGTAGGAATGTATTGTCTTCTCTGCTGTTATATTTTGTGATTTTTTTCCTACATACAAATGGTACCTCCACAAAGGAGCAAGGCAATGGTTCCTAAGATCTTGTTTTATGAAAGAGACAATCATTAAAACTTATTAAGTAATTATGGTTAGCTCTGGCCTGGAAAAAAAAAAATATGACTGAATAAAAAATTATTTTCTACAACTTCTCAAAAGACACTGAGATTCAGGGAATAGGAAGTCCTCAAATCATTAAGAAATAATTATAGAATCACACAGGTGTTATCATACTTAGGAGATGCAGACATATAAAGTTTGGGAAGACAAAAATAACTTTGTTTGTGGTATAATAGAAGGAAGGAATTGTAGCAAAGAAGAATTCACAATTTTGAGGAAAACCACAAGATTGTTGACCTTTCCAGTGACTCCAACCTGTACCTCAAGCAACTTCAGGTAGCAAAAAGGCAGTTAGGGTTAGAGAATGAGTGTAGGTGAATTTTGCTACTCTTTTGTCTGTATCCCTGCTGTTCTTATGCTACTTTTAAAAATAATTATGTTCAAAGATTTTTTATAGTTTTCTTAATAATTCTCTGGGGACTTTCAGCCATCATCAAGCTGTTTAAATGGGAGTGCTTTCTTTAAGATACATCAGGTAATGGCTTCATTGTGCTGGGAACTGGGAAGGCTCTAGGCTAGAATATCAAGCCACTTTTTGGTGTGAGCATTTGGAGATAATCCACAGGAAAGCAAGTGGAATCATTTGAGGTCTGAAAAGTTAAAAATCTGACCTATATGGAAAGAATGAAGATACTGGGGGTGTCCAGAGCACAGAAGGGAACATTGCTGGGAGATACCCAAATAATCTTTGTGTATGCTGAGGGTGCTGTGGACCTATCCCCAGAGCTATGAGTTGTCATAAGTAAAACATTCACTCAACCAGCTTTATCCAGCTCCAGCTCCTGTACCACATCCTGTAGTTGTGCTATGAGCTGAATAGAGTTATGTTCACATAACAATACAGGTAAAGTTCTGAATGTCCTCGTACTGCAAAACATGTATCTATGTCAGATGTTGGAGCTGGCCAATCTTTATTTGCCTTGAGGGCCACAAAGACTCCTCAGCTGTGTGCCCGCAGTGACCAAGAGTCACCGCAGGGATTGCGCTGGGAGGGGAATGATCTGCCACCTTCCCTCATGCCCTTTCACTGAAGCTCTTCTGCAGACTCCAGCCATGCCAGTGATTTTTAATTTTATTCCTTTATCAATTTCAAAGGGCAGCTCCAGACATGCTGTCATCAGAGCTTCCCAACAACACTCATCAAACAAAAAAATAATTACAATATTTTTCATCATGGAAAATACTAGATAATCTATGCAGCAGGGTCATTGCTGCTTATCCCTATAATAGTGAATACAAACATATAAACATATCATCAGTAAAAATTTTTAGCAATTATTTAACTACCAGGAGTTATCATTAAAAACTGTAAAAATAAAGCTGTTAAAAAATAAATAAAAACTTGAGGAATTTGTGACCACCACAAGAAATCAAGATGAATGTGGTTAATTTACAGAAGACTGAGCTACAGGGTATTTGTAGATTTTAAGACTCCATGATATTAATTTTAATATTGTCTTAAGGATTTTCGAAATTTGGTGCTTTCTTTAAAATATAAGAGGCTGCTTACATTTCCAATCTTCATCTACCAAAGCTACTAGGAGACACTTTGTCTCTGCTGAGAGCTTATTGGATATTTTCATTCTCCTTTCCCTCTTTCTGTGTTTTTCTGTCCAGAAGTTTGCTCTTTGCTTTTCTTCCAGCCTTTCAGTTATTGATGAAGCTCCTGGCACAGAATTCCAAACTCTGAACCACAGAATACAGGATTCCAGTGACTACAAAGGTATGGGGAGTCTTTTCACTGACTTCTGTGGGCTTTGGATCAAGCCCTAGGGCCTTATCTACCCTACTCAAATAATGCATAAACAATATCAACACAGAGCTACAGTACTGGGTTCTGTTTGTCAAGTACTTGCCAGAGCTGGAACTCATTCAGATACTGTCAGAGGAACCCATTTGCTGAAGAAAAGCTATGCCAAATCATTTGCCACAATCAAGTTTTATCTATTGATGAGCATTCCTGAAAAAATACCTTCCTGTGACATGAAGAGGAACACCCACGGGGTATGTTAGTCTTAAAGGCCTATCAAAACATGATAGTTCATATATTCCACTATACAAATTATTCATGTGGTTTATAAACATATTAAGAATATATTTTGCAGCTGGTGTTTCTCTTTGGGGATCCCTCTTTAACTTCTCACCCTATTCTCATCCTTGCTGGGTTGAAAGTGGATGGGATAATATTACAGCTTTCAGTAGCAAGTTATCTTGATGACTGCAGGAAAATATCGATAAAGCATGAAGGGAAATACATCCTTTGCTGAGCTTCTCTGTGTGTGGATGGTAACAGGGAGGACTGCATGGGGAAAGGATATTACAGCAGAGACTGTCTAATTTGCACAGGAATTTAGAGGGATATAAATACAGGCATCCAGTTGGAACACATTCATCTCTGTTACACATGGAGTTAAACACACTCATGCTGCTACTCATGCTGAAAACACATGCTATCTATTGCTTCTGCACAAATATTTGCTCCCGAGTAAAGTCCCGTGGCACCTGCAGAACACCTTTTCCAGTGCACAGGCCAGTGGACAAAGACCGGCAGAGAATGAATTGCATAATTCTTGTAGGGAGTGTGACCAGGATACATAGTCACCTTCATTGCTGCTACAAAACTACTGACAACTTCCAAAAAATTCCAGATATGTGCTATGATCAAACTCAAGTACTTCCAAGAACTTGTAGCTCCCTTTAAAAAGAAACAGGGCAAAAGCAGGCAGCTGAGATTTGGACACTGATTTTAAGATTGTTCTTGGCTTACTGATGAAATAAGAAAAAAAGAAATCTGAGAGAGGTGACACATGATCCATTTCACTCTTTGCTTTCTCCCATTTCCCTTTCATGAACCTCAAAATCTCATTTCTTCTACTCTTTCTCTACTTTATTCTTTTCCATACCCAATCCCACTTCTCCTTTCATCTCCCATCTCTTTATTGCCTTCCCTTCTCTTGTCTTCCTTAAAAGTATTTGCAGATGCTGAAATCAGTAAGATGAAGACTCAGATGAAATAGGAGTTTCCCCATGAGCTAAATACGTGACAAATTGTCACATAATGCCAGTAATCTATTTCATTCATGACCAAAAAGGTGATGGCAGTAAATGTGTACATTTCCAAACGTTCAGTGCAGTGTTTTACAGCATAAGGATGTTTTCCTCACAGAAGCAGACCAACAGTTTAAGCTGGCCTGCAAAGATTTAAAATCTGTAATCAAAAGCAAGTTGTCCTCTCCAATACAAAGCTGACTAACTAGCCTTGGCACAAATAGGGCATCAAGTACATCAAGGTGCAACAGGCAAGAAGACCTGAAATCAGTGGTAACAAAATCACCCGAAAAGATCACCTTTTGTTTTTTAATCCGTTGTTGACTAGGCTAATGCATGGACTACAGCACGCCGCAGGAGCATCCCTGTGGAGAGCAGCAGCAGAGCAGCGTAGGAGCCACTGCTCCATGCCAAAACAGAGCTTAACTCAGGTCTCGTCTTGTCTCACTGAGCAAAAAAGACACCCTCTGTACAGGCCCTTCAGCAACTGATGTTCTGGGACTCAAGGAGATAGCAGTGTATTTGAAAAGCTGGATTTCTCACAAAGTTAAAATTACAGAACAGTCTTCAGGACCATGCCTGAGCACAGGCCCTGCTGCCTTCTGCAGGCGCTGTGTGTTTAGATTTGAGAACAGAATTTAGAGCAGATTAACTCACACACCCAAACCAAAACAGATAGATCAGACAGACAAGATTAGCTCTACCGATCTTCCTGCTGCTGGGGAATTACAGCTCAGGAGCCTTCTAATTTGCCAGAAGTTCACACTGCAGCTCCACACTAATCCAGCTGACACCACAGTTACATCCATCATGGCATCTGTTCTAGTATTTCAGTTTATCCCAGGTTTAATAATTATTCCCTCATATGGAAGTAAATGTGCATTCTATATGCCTCAGTAATATTTTCTACAGTTTATTTTCTCCTTCGGAAAAAAAAATATCCCCCCCCAACACACACTCCTTGCTAGTAAGTTATTCAGAACTTAAATTATATCACAAGTTGTTAAGTTTAAGTGCAGTGATTCAGTAGTATTGGTATGTATGTATGTTATAACAGAAGAAAATATAGCCACTTTCAATGAATGAAACATTAGCTGTCTTTCTGACACTATAGAAATTACAATTGTATAACCTAACCTGAAATCCAGGGAAGCAAATAAAGACTTTAATTACAGATAGGCTATTGCAAGAGGTCCATAATTAAAGTCTTCCAAGGTCAAACAACTATTTTCTATAAGGGAAACCAATTTCTTTTGAACATGTTAAATTGATAATACAGTAGATAGAGGTGATTCATTTGACACATGGTTTTGCAAATACATTTTCCTCCTTGCAAGATTTATCACTATGCTGCTGATGAAATCTTTGATCTTTTTTTCCTACAGAATCCAATACCTACTCCAGCTCGCAGCTTGAAACGAGAATGCACAGAATGGTGCTTTCTCTACACTTATTCCACCTTAAGTCCAAAACCACTGAGCAGGGATGTGGACAGAGTCTGTATTTTCTGGTTCTTTACTGTTGCAAACTGCAGCTGTGATGGACACCGGTACACTAAAGCTGGAGAAAAACAGTTCACCCTGCTCGGGGGCTTTCTCCGCCTCGCTCCCGGCAGCTGCTGACCTCATGTCGCAAACTGCCAGATGACACACTCTGAATCACCACAATTTAGATCACCACATCCAAAGGCAACCTGAAACGGTCAACGTACTTCAAAATACTGCCCAATAGACCGTAGCCATTCAAGAGCTGCTTTTCATGTTGCTGAGTTGTTCTTGTCCACAGCAGGACAGAGAGTGGTTGCCAGTTACAGGTTCAGGCTGCCTGTTTCGTGAGTCACACTCCTATCTGTGAGGGCTGTCTGGTTTTGTCTTCCAGGAGTAATAACTTTGATATTTAGCCCTGCTCATTTCAGCAGTACAGGGAGCCATTACACAGACTCTGTTTGGCCTGGAGCTTTCCACACAACTTTCAACTACATGGTTCAGGCAAAAGAAAAGGTGTTAAAAATGCTCGGGAGTCATCTGTCCAAATATATCTATATAAATTTTCTGAAACACTAAATTTCCACCACCTGCAGGTCTCAGACTGGTTTAGATATAGTAGGACTTTTCAGCATATTTTGTTAGTGTATTCTTGACCTCTGCCTTTGCCTATCCTCTGATGCTTGCTCTTTTTTTTTCTCAATGAATAATAGTAAGCAAAGAATACCGACAATTTCATATCTTTTTTTTCCATTAGAAATGTTCTATAAGGGACTTACATGTTTTTACAGTGTACTCATTCAAGGAAGATACTATCTCTGCGTGTTTTCACACATTGAGATCATTACCTGTGCTTGGAACACCTAGGCTGTATCAAAAAACCAGCAAAACATTCATGATACAGATTCTGCACACAATTTGGTAGTTTAAAAACAAAAACAAACCTGAACTAAATGCACTTATATCAGTCACGTAATTTTTAAAATTCGCAATCAACTAGTTAAATTGAATGTCTGTATGTGTGCATGGGCAAAATCACAGGGATAAGACAGCTGATGTGGCTGCTTATACTTTATGTATTAGCTGCATTATGTATGAGCCTCAAGTTGTGCCAGGGGAGGTTTAGATTGAATATTAGGGAAAATTTCTTCACTGAAGAGGTTGTCAAGCACAGGAACAGGCTGCCCAGGGAAGTGCTTGAGTCATTATCCCTGGAGGTGTTTGAAAAAACATGTAGATGTGGCACTTAGGGACACAGTTTCGTGCTGGACTTCACAGTATTAGGTTTACAGTTGGGCTAGATGATTTCAAAAGTCTTTTCCAACATAAATGATTCTATGATTCTGTGTGATTTATGTCAATACTTAACCTCTTAATGTTTACTTTGAATTATATGACTGCCACAAGGGCTACTGCTCAGCCACTATCATTTTGGTAGCTTAGTAAATAAACAATCTCACCAGAAAGCTGTGTGGAGGGAGTGGTTGGTTTGGTTTTTTTTTTAGAATTTTCAGTTTGATCTTATCCTCTCTATCTTCAAACTTTTCTACTGATGCACCTAGTAAGGCTTTTTTCAGAGAAGAAACAGCCAGCATGTGTGGATCTCAGCCGCCTTCTGTACTTCCAGGCACTCTATTTTGCACAGAGCAATTATTTGAACTTGTTCCTCCCTTGTAGCAACAGCAACTTTGGATTTCTGCACTTATTCATAACAACGTTTTATATATTCTACCCATATTTACAGGACAGCTTCATATCCATAGCATCTTGCATTCTTAATTCTTACACAATGAGTAAACTTCCTTGCCTTTTTTATTGTCTGAAGCTTTTAGGATATAGTGACTTTTTCTAACTCTAGTTACATGTTTCTGTTTCATCAGATCTTAATTTCATCTATTATCTATGGCTTTTTTTTCAGATTTCCTGAGTTGCTTATATAGTATTGATACTCCTTTCTTTTTCTATTTTTGTGTTTCCTTTTTGCATATGCTGATCCATGATATCTTCAATAATTCACAGCTACTTACTAAAAAAACCTTTTCATCCCGAATGTAAGCACATGCCCAGCTGAGGGATGTGAGAGCTGTCTACGTAAAGCCCTTGAAGGAGCTTCTCTTTGCTAAACTTGCCTGTCTGTCTTCCCATCTCCACGGTGATTTCTCTTTCTGTTCATCTTCTTTAAGGCAGCATTTTTGCAGCCCAGAAAGCCAACCAGATCCTGGGCTGCATCAAGAGAAGTGTGGCCAGCAGGTGGAGGGAGGAGATTCTCCCCCTCTACTCTGCTCTGGTGAGGCCCCACCTGGAGTACTGCATCCAGTTCTGGAGCCCCCATTACAAGAGGGACGTGGACCTGCTGGAGCATGTCCAGAGAAGGGCCCCCCGCATGATCCGAGGGCTGGAGCAGCTCTCCTACGAGGACAGACTGAGAGAGTTGGGGCTGTTCAGTCTGGAGAAGAGAAGGCTCCGAGGGCACCTTATTGTGGCCTTCCAGTATCTTAGGGGGGCCTACAAGAAAGCTGGGGAGGGAGTTTTTAGGCTATCGGGTAACGACAGGACTAGGGGCAATGGGGCAAAGCTGGAAGTGGGCAGATTCAGGCTGGATGTGAGGAAGTTCTTCCCCATGAGAATGGTGAGACCCTGAAATGGGTTGCCCAGGGAGGTGGTTGAGGCCCTACCCCTGGGGGTCTTTAAGGCCAGGCTGGATGAGGCTCTGGGCAGCCTGATCTAGTGGGAGGTGTCCCTGCTCATGGCAGAGGGGTTGCAACTGGGTGATCCTTGTGGTCCCTTCCAACCCTGACAGATTCTGATTCTGTTTTAGCAGAGGACTTAGTAGTGTTGGCTTAATGGTTGGACTTGATGATCTTGAAGGTCCCTTCCAACCTAAAGGATTCTATGATTCTATGATTTTTCTCCTTCGTCAGTTTTCTGCTCTCAGAATATTTCTTGTGGCTAATCAACAACAGCTGAGAAATAGCCATCCCCATAGCAATCCACAGTCCCCCTTGGTCTCAGATTTCTTCAACCATTGAAGAAAAGGTAAATCTCCCCTTTAATCCCAGTGCCTGCAGAAGGGACACGAAACCAAATATCTGAATACACAAGCTGAGCAAGGACCTTCCCTGAGGCTGCACAGTTGGGAGCAGACAGGATTCAACCCTTGGCTCTGTAAATACTGAAGGATAAACTCAGCTGCAGCTGTCAGCATCATCAGGAGACTTTTCTCACTGGTGCTAATGAAACTAATTGTAGAGCACCATCTTAGTATGTGGGAGGCTGAAGTTAATTTTAGTGATGGTAAAAGGTGCCAGACTTATCAGACATGGAAGATGTTGCTCTAGATTTTGCTCATGTAGTGCTTTATAGCTACATTAACTCAGGGTAGAACACTATTGCTGGTTTGACTGGTGAGTTTTCATTTAACAATTGTTAGCACATTTGTTTTGCAGCAACTGATGACTAGGCAAAGTTTTCTCTTCACAGAACAGGTAGCGTATAAGCAGAAGGATTAACAGCATCATTTTGCTGGTATCTGCCTCTTCTGCTGTGGAGTCAGCACTTCCAAGTATGCAAAATTATTCAGTACATCTTTGGTACCATAAGTAAGCCAATTAACAAGCTTTCTTATGCATCACACCAGGGAAGCCATTAAATTGTTATTGGAGAGTGTTGCACAAACACACTCAGATCTTAATATTCCTGTGCTGTACTTCCTCAGAGACAAATACACATTTTTTAGCATTTATGGACTCTAGAAATTCTTGGGAAAAAAATGCAGATTGTGTTATCTCACTAACCAGAGATATGACATTTATTAAAACTACTATTTATTTCTTGGCTTGCCCCACAGCATTTTAATAATCATAGTGAAATCCTAAAACTACATGAAACAAAGTATATTTTCATTTTGTTGAACTTTGTGGACTTCATTTAAGGGCAGGAGGAGAATATATTGTTGTTGAGCTTTGTAGCTTCCACTGGTCAAAAAAACACCACCTAGCCATTGGCTCTATTCGGGATTGTCAGTCAAAAGCTTTTCTTATGTGAAATATAAGACATTTCAGAGGTGCTGGTTTCATCAGTCATAGCAGACAACGTCGGTGGTCATCTTCAGTGAAGTTATGCCCAGGAGAAAGCCTTCAGTCCAACACCTTTGCCTTACAAGAGAGCTTGCACAGTACAGCATTTCCAGCAGTGTCTGCAGTGGGACGGAATGGATCCATTATGAGCTTGATGTGCCTTCACACTGCAGGAAAATTTGGCTCACTGTCACCAGGTCACGAGGCTCAGGCTCATATTCATGTTTGAATATCTGCTCTGAGGATTACACTGCCTGTCGAGGAGTAACTAACACATCCAGGCAGTCCTGCCCTCCCTGGGGGCAGATGTTCCTCTGGACTCCAGAGGTTTCTTTCTGGAGCTGTCTAACCCTGTCCACGCTTCCAACTTCCACCAGCGCTGACTTTGTCAGTAGTCATTTTATAGAAGCTCTTTTGTGTTATGCTCACTTGACGATGAAAGAGACCTGGTAAAGCACGTCTGTCCTTGAGAAAATACTGCAGAACACCTCCCTGCCCAAAATCGCAATCTATTATCTCAAGTATCTCCTTTTTCTCCTGCAATCCAGAGAGCAACAGTGATCCCTGAGGCTGATGGAGTCAGTTTTCTTCTTTCTTTTGATGTTTGTATCACTGGCCAAAACTCTTCTGCCAAAAGCAACACGGACACAGATTTTAGACTCCCCTTCTTCCCTACCTACCTACTCCTACCTCGCCCTGACACTGCAATGATTTCCCATCTGACCATGTTAACATCTGTAATCAAGGGGGCTGAATACAAAGAAGTCACTTTGTGACCAGCAGCTTCCAGTATGTATGTCACCACCCAAAACAGGGACCAGGGTAAAAGGATTAGTTCCTTTCATATTATTTGACAATATCTGATTTGTCTAACAGAAAGATGGGAAGATTGTGAAGCTGAGAGAACAGTGATAGAAGAATGTAAAGATGTATGGCCCTGAGAAAAAGCCTCACAAATAGACTTAAGTGATCCTGAAATAAGATTTAGATCTGAGAAACTGCTGCAGCTTAAGATCTACCCTGTACTAAAGGAAAACAAGACTTTGATTATAAATAAACAGGTCTGTGCCACAGACACACCTGATTTCATCACCAGTTTCTCATCAGACCATGGAATAACCCACAGCACCTGAACTTGACTGTTCATGTCAACCAGAAGAGTCCAGAGAGTTTAAAATACAGATAACTGCGAATAGTAAATATCCTAAGCAGTAACCTTAATACAGGCAGGTTTCGGCTTAGTTTAAAAGACAAGTAACTACCTCACGCAGCCCATTTTTGGATCCAAGTGTAGCTGGCAGAGAAGAAAAAAAAGTCTCAGCTCTGGAAGCCATGGGCAAAGAAACAATGCGGGAAACAAAATGAAAGTTACCTTGTGAATGGCAAGTTTCAGCTTGCTTCTAACTGCAGTAATAAAAAAGCAAAGTGATTCACTCTGGCAAGGTTTTCCAGCTTGAGGAGCTTGAAATAATGTGACCGCCTACCACAAGTGCTGCCTGTGAGTGAGCTCAGGGGGGTGCGGGGGGTGGTCAGGCACAGCCCGAGAGTATTGAGGCAATATGGGGAAATGAAAGGTTCTTTTTCAGCAGAGCAGAGATAAATGGCAGCCTGGTGAGGAGAAGGGAAGAGAGGTAGTAACAACAGTATTGCTACAGTCATTGTAAAAATAAAATTGAGTAATGATGATTGGTTCTGTGAAAGAAAAAACACTCTGCTTTGTCACAGCTCCTGGGAGATGGACCTTCGTGTGTGCCACACAGCACTGCACCTTAGAGGAAATATCAGAGCACCATATAAAGTCTTTGTTTTGTGAACTGTTGAGAGAAAGTATATTTTAGAGATAGGTGAGAAGGGTCTAGTGACTTACCTTTGGCAGACTAGTCACAGCGTGAAAAATAAAAATTAATGTACTGCCTGAGTGTAGTTAATATTCATCTAGATGTTCAAAATGGATATCAAATTGCAGCTTATAAAAAGGTGGCCAATTACAGCATGATTTTTTCAACTAAACTGTTAACAGTTTTCAAGTACAGACATGCTGTTACAACTTAAAAGGAAAGTTACAAAATAACAGGTCTCATTATTGTCACTTAAACAAAACCTCCAAGACAGTTAATTATGTGTATGTACTTTTAACTTTGTCAAAATATATGTAATAGGTAATAAATTTACTTTTTTTCAACCAATGTTTAAGTGGGCAAGCTAACATTTTGTTGTTGGTGGTGTTATTATTATTCCCAAATTCCTTATCACCAAAATTATAATTTGCCCCTAGGCATTTCTCTCATTTCTTCCTATTCTGTAATTCAGTGAGCACAAAATTACATGATCTTAATGACAGCAAGATTCATTCTAGGTTGCAACTGTTTCACCTTGCTTGGGCATTTCTCTTTGTGAACCATCTGCGTTTGATAGTGTAATCTCCACAGTTCATTTACCTTTCTTAGGAGTACATTATGTTTAGCGGTTTCAATCCTTTTCAGTGCGTAGGCCCTTAGAAAGGCATCAATGGGTCTTTTGACTGTTCCATAAAAATTTGAAGCCTATTGACAATACATGGCTTTTTTTCTTACTTGCTTTTTTTTCTTAGTGATAGCACCTCAGAGGTCCATAGACCACACGCTTAAAGCTACTGAAAGCCTCCGTAACTTGCACAGACTTACTCCACCTGCTCTGCAAATGAGCCTGACTTTAACTTTTCTTGTACTAATGAAAAGCAGTAAAGCTGTGGGCAATGTACAAGCTGCACACAAACACTGCATGGGACATGAAATGTGTAGGTTCTGTGAAATACGAGCTGATAAAACCAGCATATAGACTCCTGTGTAATGGACGTATGGAGAAATATCAAGGTCTATGGCTGTATCCAAAACTCATATTTCTACCTCCTGCCTTCTGGTACTTCTGTAGGAAGAATTGTCCATGTTTGGGCATAATAGTTCAGCAAGAACCATTTCACAGCTTAGGTGTACAAAACTTGACTGCTGCATGGTAGGACAATCTCATAGAAGTGAGGAGTCCTCCTTCCACAGCCTGCCTAAGCCTCCAGCCCTGAGCAAGGGTTTTCCCCAAAGGGTTGTTCATGCTGAAGGTAGAGGGAGCTCAAAATAAGCCACACCCACAGATACTGGGTGAACAGCCTCATTTAAAAAAAAAAAAAAAAAAAGAACCAAAACAAGTTTTTAAAAAATGTATTTCAAAAGATCCTGGTCACTAGTGTGGAATATTTTCTTCTCTGATGACACTCTTCTCTGATGACACTTCTCTCTGATTTTTTTTTTATAAATGTAGGTGGCTCTCCGCTGGTACAGCTGCTGCCAGAGTCCTGCCAGAGGAGCCATAATTTCTTAATAAACTCCACCAATGAGCTGTTCTGTTAACGAAAGAGAAGATGAGAAAAGGTAGTTGTAGAGCAGGCAGATGTAACCTGAGGCTAAGGAGGCAGTCACTGGTAGCACCTTCTCTAAGATGGCTCCACAGGAAACCTGGAACCGGCATGCCCAGGAGCAGGTGGGATGTGACCCTCCCTTCTAAAACCACCAAGTTTCTGTCCACCTACTTAGACATCTAAAGACTCGACCAAACTTCAGCTGTGCCCTGAGGCCAGCCGAGGCAGGGAGACACACCTGGGGGATTCCACATGCCCCATTCACTTCTGAAGAGGGTCCTGACCCCAGTACATTGACAAGCCCAACCATCAGCTGTTCAGACCCCCTCAACAAGCCTAGCTAATTAAGTCTTGCATCATCACTGCAGTTAAACACAGGTAAGTATTTATCTCCCGTTTCGACACAGGAGAAAGTTGAAGTCCGGGGGGTTTTAAGGGCCATGGAATGAGCCAGTGGCAGAGCCAGAGATATATTTTAAAAGCTGTAATCTCCCAGACTGCTTCATTTTCATTTGAGTTATAGACTGAAAAAAGGTGCCTCCTTGGTGTGAATTAAAGGGAAAATGGAGAATATTCTTCCATTACCAGTAAGAACAGGATAACCTTTTTCACAATGTGATAACAACCATCAAAGTATTATGACTAACTTGCAGTACACATAATATCTCTAATTTGGGGGGGACTATTGAGGTAGGAAAAATGAGAAGAGGCAATAGGGAGGCCATGGGTCTTCTGGGCATGGCTGGCACATGAGAGAGGGAGGGTTCATAAAGCGCCCTCCTTTCCTCCCAGTACTTACCTTGTCTGCCTCCTGCCCTGTAGACATTAGTGCCTATGGGCTCCGATCAAGATTAGCAGTCCCACTGCACTGGGGGCTTTCCAAATTCTGAGGAAACAGCTCCTGCTCCATTATGTATTAGGAGAAGACACAACAGGTGGATGAAGAAGAGAACTGTAGAAATAAGTTATCAATGAAATCAGCCTCTCTCTGGCCTGTCTTTAAACTTAAAAAAAAAAAATATTTCTAAATACAATATCCACACACAGTTTCATTCAAAACTATCAAATTTATGTCATAATTAGGATTCAGAATAATCTAATTTACCTATAATTATCTACGGACAAAGAAGTAGGCATGTGCATGGGCGTCTGGAGGCAATGACTCCTTGAAGAGAGTGTTGCCTAAACTAACCTGCCTCAACTTGTAATAACACTTTTTCCAAAGCGTAACAGTGGGCCAGTTTGCTGGGTGTAGCAAAACCAAGGAGTGCAAGTCAGAGACTGGTAAGGCAGGAGTATCACTTTTATATCACTCTGATCTTGAGGTGATTTTCTGACTTGCCTTCTCCCTTTGTGCTAGAAACCCAAAAGGTTCTTTGGAGCAGCTGCCTGGGAGGGGTCTCTCCTGGGTGGTTCTGATCAGCTCTGCTCCTTTTCCCCGACACGATCAGGAGCAGCAGATAGCAAAGAATCAACAGTACCCAAGAGCCAAATTCCTACAGGACTTCCTTACCAGAGATGAGCTTTCCAGAACCAAATAGATCAGCTTTGTGAGAAAATAAATCAGCTATACTGTATTAGAGGAAAGGTTTTAATGTATGTGCTGAATGATATCACCGCAAATGAATTCTGCCCTCTTTATCTTTTTTTGCCTGGGGAAAAAAAACCTGCACACAGGAAATTTTGAAAAAGTGGTCATTGTGCATATTAGCAAGCCATAACATAATTTCACATTTGTACATTAATAAAGTAATACAAACGTATGGAACTACCACAAATAAATATTACAGATAAATGTACATGCTGACAGTTATTCATGTTTCTGTATTTAGAACTCATAACTAAACTGAGCATCTTTCTCATCCTCTGAATTCCATCAATGCCTGTGATCTGTTATGTTTTCTTCACAGAAAATGCTCTAGACTGGCTAATTCAAAACTGACTTTCGGTGCAATTCTGTTCCCAGCTGCACCATCCCACAATCTGTATTGCAATCAGAATGCTTGTTTACCACATTAATACCAGGAACCTGCAAGAAGAGTATAGCCCAAGCTACAAGACAGCATATAATACCAACTAGATTCAAATGCAAAAAGCAATAAAATAATATTTCAAGGTAAAAAAGCATCTTTGAGAGCTCAGTTTTATTCATCGCGCTGTGTGCATCCTTTCCGTTAACCTTTAAATAGCATTTTTATGCTGGATGCTTGTTGTTTCCAGTCCATATATTTTTGCTCATTCTTCATTTTTTAACTCATAAGCAACTTGGTAATATACTGCTGTAAGGAGCAAGACTAAGCCAATACATATGTATAAGTACATAAAAGCAGCCATACTGTGTCAAGAACCAATATCCAGCTAGCTCATTATCATGATAAACTCCAGAACGAGCAGCAGATGTTTTTGGGAAAGACCACAGAAGTATGAGTATTTTCAGTGTGAATCTCTACATGGTGTTTTTTCCTGGCTTCCAACACCACATTAAATATTTATCTCACTGATGTGATAGTGTATATTTCAATGTTCCACATCTCTCAGTGCTAGAGTATAAAAAGGACCTTCTAGTAAAAAGTAAAATCTTCAGGCTGTTCTGAATTAGCAAATCTGCTGTCATTATCACCAAATCGTGCATTTTTCAACTCATTTTCTTTGGTCCACCAAAGAAAAGTGATTAAGAGTCTATATTAGTCTTCAGAAAACATCTAGGAATACTGGAGAAAAAGATGGGGCACAGTCACAATTACTGTATTATTTATGCGTGCAAACCTCACAGCTAACACTGCACATACTGTGCCGAGCATCAGTCCAGTGACCTTCTGCTCCAGGGCCCAGGAGGTGAAATCACTGCCTGTTTTTGTATTCAGTCCTTTAACAGAGTTTGTGTTTATGTGTCAAAGGGCTGAAGTCTATCCTTGGAGATAAGGCTGCCTCTCGTTCAAGAAAATACTGTCAATCTTATCGAGGAAAACAAATGCAGGAATTGGCCCAGCTGAACAACACATTTTTGCTTGTGAGGACACATTTCTAGGAACTCACTAGGTTACTGCAGATCACAGTCATTAAAAGAGCTTCAGTAAAGTAGGACTGCAATTCAAACTTTCCAAGCCCTTTGGTTTTCTTTGTAGGAGCAATGCTTCCATCTAACACCCAGCAGCGAGGCACGAGCACACAAAGTGGTGACAGGCTCACTGCCAGCACATGCTGTGACAAATGATCAGCATTGCCAGAACAGCTGCCTAGGAGCAGGGCTCAACTCTCAGGGTGAGGGGGACACACTGTACCCTCTCCTTCACCCTCGTGAGTCTAGCTGGCACCTTATTGCTGAAATCTTCTCCCTCCCCTCAGCCATTATCTCTTCATGCAGCTCAAGTCATTTTGGCTCTAGCTGCTGCTGTTGCCTCCCCTCTTTTTTTCTGAAGACCTTCATGATGGGTGATGACGCTTCATGCTGTTTTCTGTCCTCCCAGGGCCACTCTTACCCTTCATACCACCTCCCTCAGGAGCTCACGATTCTCTCACAGTGTCCCCTCTGCAGGGTGGGGTTAAGGGATGTCTCTGGCTCCTCTGCAGGGCTCAGGAAGCTCAGATACAATCCTGGTGGGGCTAGAGCCTTACTAGAGGAACCTACCTGCTTGCCTGAGCCATTGCAGAGCACTACATCTCCAGAAAGAAGCTGCAGGGTTCAAAATCTAGTGAACCTAACAAATTTCAAGGACGCTGTCTTGTGCTAAGTCTTCTTGTCAAATTTGTTCTCTTGTAATATTTTTGTTTGTACGTTGATCATATTTCTTCCTATTACTCTGTGAAAAAGTCCAACATCAATGAGTTCTTTTAATTTGTAGATTTACTACAGATTTTACCTTTTCAATAGCATCTGGTTGTTTCATAACATAAAATACAAACTTTGCTGTGATTTGGATATGACTGTAAGTAACTACCTTCCTATTCCATGGAAAAAATACTGAAATTATCTAACTAACTTGAACTAAGTTGAATGCACAACTAAGCATGAAATGAAGCAGCTCCTGAGCCAACTCTATATAAACTTTTATAATTTTATGCATGCATTTCAAAGTCTCTGATAGATCACTGCCAAATACAAATGACTTGTTCTATATGGAAGTTTTCAAACCAGACTGATACTAAACCTCTTCTGAATCTGATTGCAAATTCTTTCTCTGGGGATTTGTTTCTAAAGGAGGATGCCATATGCACACCTTTCCTCTTACAGATGGTTGCATGGTTTCTTTAGCCAGCTGTGTTTTCTTTCTGTTTCTCATGTGTCATTGGCTTCTCTACTGCCCATCTGCCATGTTAGCAAACAGGTTTCCTTAAAAAGGGTTTCACCTTTGCAAGTTTTTAATATCAGGAAAGGATTTCCATTCTACTTTTAATATACCATCTCACCTTGAGTCCTCCCAAAAGATTATTTTACCCTGTCTGTCTTATACAGGAAGGCTTCATTTCTCCTCTGTCACTATTATTTGTCAGCCACACTGCACAGTGTGCTGTAAATTGTACTCTGATGAATTTCTAAGATGAACAGTGCAAGAAACACAGAAATATTCCTGTATCCCTAGATTTTCTATGCTCCCTCTTTTTTTTACCATTTTTTCTTATTTTTCCTGTAGTCACACGTTTTGCCTCCTGTTTTTGCTACACAGCCACACACTTCCAAAATGGACCAAGACACCTTGCATCCAGTTCTCAGTCACACAACAGAAAGCTCCTGCTGGCACACGATCGAATGCATGGCAATGTCTTTGGGGGTGAAGAGAGACAGTCTTTTGCTCTTTTTCCACCAGAAGGCTCCTTCAAATTGGGCAGGATTATGTCTTTATGATATACCCATGTACTTACAACCAGTAGCAACAGCTGACACTAAGGAATCTGGAGTGGACTAAAAAGCTGCAGCACTACTCACTTAAAAGCAACAAAAATATCTTCAGTGGATGCTGTGTCAGCCCAGGTAACTGAGGCTGGGGCCAAGTGCCCAGCTGGTGATGGGGGGGTTACCAACGCTGCTTTCTGCCCCCCAGCTCTTCTCTGCCCAGAGTGAGTTCTCCAACAGCTTAAGCCAGGTGAGACTGCATGGCAAGGCAAAGTATTAGCTAAGGGACTCAGCTAGGGAGTGTTTGGGGCTGCATATAATCTCAGCTGCACCTTTTTCTGCTAAACATAGAGTACCTGATGATCATTGACCAAAAAATTTCTCAGGAGGTGCTTAAAAAAATCCCATCTTTCTGTTAATACTCTGAAGGTCAAGTGCACTCAACAAGGCCAAGTGCAAGGTCCTGCACCTGGACCAGGGCAATCCTAAGCACAGACACAGGCTAGGCAGAGTATGGATTGAGACCAGTCTTGAGGAGAAAGACTTCGGGGCATTGGTTAATGAAAAGCTCAACATGAGCCAATAATGTGTGAATGCAACCCAGAAAACCAACCATATCCTGGGTTGCATCAAAAGGGTGACTACCAGGTCAAGGGAGGTGATTCTTTCCCTCTACTCCACTCTCATGAGACCCCACCAAGAATACTGTGGCCAGCTTTGAAGCTCCCAGTACAAGAAGGGCATGGAACTTTTGAGGTGGTCCAGAGAAGGTCCACAAAGATGATCAGAGGGCTTGAACACTTCTATGAAGACAGGCTGAGAGAATTGGGGTTGTTCAGCCTGGAGAAGAGAGAGATCCAGGAAGATCTTACTGCAGCTTTCCAGTACTTAAAGGGGGCCTACAAGAAAGGTGGGGAGGGACTTTTTACAAGGTCTTGTAGTGGTAGGACAAAGGGTAGTGAGTTCAAAGAGGAAGAGGGTAGATTTAGATTAGAAATTAGGAAGAAGTCCTTCACTGTGAGGGTGGTGAGACTCTGGAACAGGTTGCCCAGGGAAGCTGTGGATGCTCCACCACTGAAGGTGCTCAAGACCAGGTTGGATGGGGCTTTGAGCAACATGGTCTAGTAGGAGACGTTCCTGTCCATGGCAGTGGGGTTGGAACTAGATGATCTTTAAGGTCCCTTTCAATGCAAACCATTCTATGATTCTAAGGTTTAAAGAAACCTGACTGAAGCAGAGCATGGGCAATATAATAGCCTTCATTCAGGGGGAGAAAAAAAAAAAAAAAAAAAAAAAAAAAAAAAAAAAAGAGAAAAAAAAAAAAAAAAAAAAAGAGAGAAAAAAACAAATTACTAAGTTTCTTTAAGGAACAAAATAGCTAAAATGAGAAAAACTGCTCCCTCAGACAGATGTTGCACTGGTTGGAAATTTAACAATGTGTGCGGTCGTGAGGAAGGCTGTAGGAGGGACATGAGGGATATGGCTTTGTGGAGATGTTCTGGGAAAAGCAAAAAGGCAGTGAAAAAACTCAGAATGAAACAAGACAGATGCTCTTAACTTCACTCAGAAAGAAGGCAACAAAAGTTCATACTGCTCAGAGGGCTGGGAGGAGGAATACCTGTGCTGTGAAAAGGAACAACCTCCTGTTGTTTCATTCCTAGTGTCTTTCAGAGAAAGTAACTTTAGATATTATTTCCATAAATAAAAAATAGTATCTCAAATATATGCAGATTGTATTACTTTCATTTCCAATAAAAGGAAAAACTAAAATCCTGAACCTTGACTACACATTGAATGGGCTGATAAATATGTTAGGCAGACCTTCCACTACAAAATAAAACCAAATATTCCATACAGCAGTAAAATCCATAAATACAATATGGAACAAAAATGGAAAAATTTTGCAAATGCTTGTTGTTTGAATTTCACTAGAATAAAACATGGTCCTCTATGCCATTTAGACAGGTATGCAGCCAGATTGCAAGCACAGCAACATTGGTGTAAATCTGGAGAACTCCACTAGAGCTGACAGATTTCTCAGTTTCACATATATAACAATTTATGATTGTTAATGATTAATTAAAGTTAATGATTGTTGGGTTTATTTGGGATTTTTTTCCTAACAAAGCAGCAGCACAGAGAAATTGATCCTATAGGCCCCTCTTCCAGATGGGCAACTGTTTGGAAAAAGCCATGCTTAAAAAAATTCACATTATTCTCAGAGTAATTCTCAGCACTGTTTTTCTTCCATGCCCAGCTACTGCAGCTGCCTGACCCTACCTCCTGTCTATCCTTGTCTGCTGGTGAAATCTCCTCCCCACCTACCCACTCCCCCTCAGACACGTCACTGCCAGATCACATGTTTACATTTATCATGTAAAAAAACAGTGACACAAACATTTCTGCTTCTAACATTTGATTCTTTCACTTAGATGAATTGAGCAACAAGTTGTAGTCTTATGGTTTAAGCTTTTATTTCTTTTCCTTAACTTGAACTCATACCAGTCCCAATCCAAAATGTCTATATTTCCTCCTCTAATATATTTTTTCTAGTGGTTGTTTACCATGAAGAATCATTAAGTGATGATTAATTGATCATTAAGACATTTCTACAGTGTCTTGGGACAGCCCATCAAGTGTATATGCTATATTAGGTATAACTGGCACCTATACATTGACAAATTTGTAAACAGCAAGTCCAATGACTTCACAAGTAGGGGATGTATTTTGTCTTCCCTAATTATGTGTGAATTAATCTGCTTGAAAATTCTCAAAAGGCACTAAAATGTGTAATTAGAAATAATATGGTTTATGTGCTCTGCTGTAGGTTTTTTCCCCCTCAAAGTTACTTTAGCACTTTAGCACTTAGGATTAGGATGAAAGTGCTGCACTGAGGAGGTATGGATTTCCCACTGCTAAAAGTCACAAGAGTCTCTTCCCAGGACATAGTTACTGGAATCAAATCAATCAAAGATACAGTAAGCATAAATTTTGCTTATTTGGTCTTTTTTTCCCCTTACATATGTGTAACCTCACAGTTTTGTAACGAGCTGCCCATCTCTCAGGAAACACTTGCCCTGAAAGACTTGCACTGAAGGACAAGATTTTGAAATGCAATTGACAACTTACTATGGTTTACAAAAGAAGTCTGAGTAGATATGTCCAGAAAGCACATTTATTGAAATAAAATAATTAAATGCCAAGTAATTATTGTGCTGCATAATCACTCCCATGCATTGCCTTCACTGCAAAAATCACATGCTTTTCTATCAAGACATCACTCCTGCTATAACGCAGATCCAAGGTGACCAGTTCCAGGTGACTCCAGCTACAGTGACTGCCTCTGTTAGTTCAATCCTGAGATAGCTATCTCAGGATGAGGACATACCTTCTCCAAAATACGTAGCTGAAGGGAGGGTGGAGGCAGCTGTGGCACTCAGTGCTGCTGATAAGCCAGCCTCATCATGTCACCATTACATGCAAGAGTACTCCTTGCTGATCCCTATATATCCAAGCATAACCCTTATTTGGTTAAAATAAATATGCGAGACTTACAGTAATTAGACATTAAGACAATTTTCTGCAAGTGTAGGTGGATACAAATATTTTCCTAAAGGAAGTGTTGCAGACACGTATGGACTCTGTGAAACAAATCTTCTGCATAAAACTTGCTTTTCACTGCCACTCCCTCACCAATAAATTTTACAGGGATCTAAGCAAGCACCAGCTGCTCCCTTCATCCCTGTTGCAAGTATCCTCTCCAGTGGTGAATAAGCACCACCATCCTCTTGCATTCCAGAAACAGAACCTGTGGAGTGACGCTGGTGAACATGCCAACAGCAGGAGTGTTGCTTACAAGGCCTTTCCAGCCTGAGTTCAACTGCTGCTGCCTGCTGCTTTGACAAGCCAGCTGCTGCTCCAAGATCAGCACAAAGACCTCCCTCAAAGATTAAAAACAAAACAAAACAAACACAACAAAAAAAGAAAAAAGCAACATACCAGAAGGAACTTTTAAGTGCAGCGTAGATCTAGGCGAGACGTTAAAGCAAACTTGCTGATTGGTTTGTTACATGATACTTATGTCTTAATTGTTAAATAAAGAGTTGTTATGGCTTGTCGTTAAAAGCTAGACATTTCTTGACCTATCAAAAGAGCTTTCCTGCCTTTAGTGACTGCGATCCCATAAGCTGTGTCAAAAAGACCTGGTGGACCAAGGAAGTTAGATTGTGTGTCCATGTTGAGACAGGCACTGCCACTGCCTCCCCCTGACTCCCAGTCTCTGCCTGATGGCTCCAGCCATCATTCTACAATGAATCCAGTCAACCATGGACAAGCAAAGTGGAGCATGACAGTTCACTGAGATGGATGAGCAGATCAATTATTTAGTGTTTCTGTCCTGGAAGACTTCACCCAGCCTAAAACACCCCTTTGCATTGGCAGGGAGTCCATCTCAAATCTCTCTAAGATTTGACTAAGTGATCACTACACATCCACATCCTTAGTAATCAACAACTCGGAGAAAAGAAAATGTCAATAGTGCGGTACAATGTGAAAGTACTGATTTGAAATATATACATACATTATTAAATATGGCATTAAAAAAAGTACAGTGTCCAAATTGCTAGTCAGCTATCGGAAAAGCTAATCCATAAATATTTAAAAACATTAACAGCCTGTGCTACTATTAATGAGACTATTAACTGTCAATGTTGTTAATGTTAACATCTTGTTACATTATGAATCTTAAGATACTTACACTGTTTCCGAATTTTTGAGGTTTTGCATTTAATTTTGCTTACCACTGAAAACAGATCCATTTTTGAATACAGTCCACTCTCACAGAGCCAGTTGCACTACCTGACTTCAGCAGCAGAAACAGTGGCAGTGTCCAAGCTGCAAGTTTAAACTTAAACAAAAGCACTTTTGCTAAAGCTTCACAAGGAATTGTGAAGGAAGCATTCTTCCTATGCAGTCAGTGAAATTCAGCTCCAGTACAAACCCATCAGCATTATCAGTGAAATAGATGGAAGGAAATTATCATGGCTAACTTAGAAGAACCAAACCAAGAAAATGGCATCACACCCAACAATGTGGAATAAGACATTCTCCCTCTCAAGCCTGTAATTCCTTCTCTTATATGTAACTCATATTCCCTCCTCCTAACTTGGTGTTTTCTGGAATTTGAAAACTAGAGTTTTCATTGCTGCTCTTGCCACGCTCTTTAAAAAGGCATAGGGATTGAACCTAGGTGGGTAATTTATTTAATGTGTTTTTCATAGCAATCCATATGTTTTTCACTGCTATACAATGGTTTTAACCATTTACTTGAGCTGCTATGGCTTTCCTTTGTGAAGAAAGACATACTTATACTAGCAATATGCATCCCATATTAAAGCATTTCACTTAATGGCATTTAAAAACTCCTTTGAAAGGATACACGTGCCACATATTTAACACGGTGACTTTCTGTGTGCTACGATTAGTATTGCAAATGGCTTCTCTTTGTCCTGGTCTCACTCAGGTTGAGATGAGTGGGTCCTGCTCTGTGGAAAGGCTCCTTGACCTGAGGCATTCATAGAGTGGGGATAGGGCAGTGCAGGGTAGGACGGGTCAGCCAAGGTTGGGTTGTAGTTTTTAATGGATCTCTGAATGTAGGCAGGGTTAGAGCTTTGTAAATAAGTGCTGGGAGACAGCATTAAAAAAAAAAAAAAAAAAAAAGGACATCTCCACAAAAGTGAGAAAATTACGAAGGCAGAAAAGTAGACAGGGTGAGAGCTGAGGATGACATGAAGCTCAAGGGAGGATAAGGAGGAATTAGGCAGAGCTCCCACCATGAGACACAATGGCTTAAAATCACTATATCTTGCTTTTCTGCAGAGAAAAAAAGTTTTTTCTTCCTAATCCTTCAGGCTCCTAGTCAGATGTGATGACAGCTGCTCATGCTATGACGCAAGGTCAAAAGAATTTTAAACACGACTTTTTTTAACACTGAGAAAAGCCTCCATTCTTGAAGTAGCTTTCCTTCCTGATCACCTTAAACACTTGGTTGCTGCACAATTTGCACAGCTGTGAATGTCTCCATTTTAGACACGTTTTAGATAGCTACTGACTTTAAGTGGGTAGAAATGGAGGAAGCAATGAATTTTGAAGAAAAATTACAATAGACTTTGCTTTCTACTTTTAGTGTATTCTTACACTGGTAGTTTGGCTTGAATATCACTAAAGCTGATAGCCATAAATGCTACCTTCATGTCAGAGCATGAGAAACATAAAAAAGAGTTGAGCTTATTCTCTAACAAACATCACATACAACAAGAAAACTCTCATTAACAAGACACTTTTCTCTCATATTGCCTCAAACTGGCAGCTTCATGGAAAAGAATTACAGCCTATTAGAGAAGAAAGTCATCCTTGGCAAATCTTTCTCCAAAAATCAATCTCTTAACTTTCAAAAGAAAGGTGGAGCACTGAATGCAGTCAGATCTTGCCAAAATCAGAAATATAAAAGCTACCAGTAGAACCTGAAAGGTCTACAAGAAATGTTATTAAGTCCTCAACCAGCCATCCAGTATGTGATGCATGTCATGCAGCGTACCAGAGGTCCTTGTAGAGTATATGTGGGTGAACCCTGCCAGCCGCTGTGTGCTAGACTGAACAAATAAGGATAGTAAATAAAAAAGCACAGTTATCATTTAACATTGCAAAATAATAATTTCCTCTCAAATCTCAGTCCCAATCCTCAAGGAAGATTTACAAAATATTTAGGTTTAAATATTATTATTATACTATTTATTATTAAATAGTACAGAATAAATAGAGACACTGGTTTTATGCTCATTACAATGCTCTCAACATCTCATCTCCTCCTGACTTGTCCCTCTTCAGCAGATGCTTTCCCCTTGTCTCAATCTGTCACCTCTGCTGCTACTGAAGTCTCTCTGGTAACATCACTACTCCCACAAAGGGGGTTGGGATGAGGAACTAGTAGCTCTGGAAGGGTGAAACAATCCTAGTTCTCTTGCTGCTGGGACAATTCTATCAGCAGCCCAAGAGTGATGGTTTCCAGTGATATCTGCATCAGGCTTGCTGAAATGTTTGTATACTGGAAAGCTTGACCATGTGCATTAAATGGTCTAGCAACATACACTACCTGACCTTATAAACCTTTCTTCTTTTACAAGCTCAACTATCAGAGCTACAACACAACTGCTATTAAAAAAAAAAAAAAAAAAAAAAAAAGAGAAAGAGCAAAGAGCAAAGAAGTACATCACACAGGCACCAGAAAATAAATACCAGGCTCCATCAGGGGAGGGTGTCAGGGAGAAGGGAACAGGAATCCCCAGCTGAGCAGCTGCCTAATGATACTTTACTCCTACCTTGTTCAGGGAAACAAGGTGATGTATGTTCTGAAGTATTTGACACCCCCCCCCAACACACACACACAATTACCTAATGAACATCACACAAGAGCCCCCAGCTGTTAGGTCGTGTACACTCTACACTAGTAGTGTACACTCTACATCTTTTGTATTTTTCCAGTGTACGCCGAGATATACAAAACATAGCCATGAAACTTAGCCAACCTATTAAGAAGACCCAGTCCCTTCCCAGAAGTATTGACAGCCTTGGAGATAAGGTCTGCTAATGGAAGCTTTCATACTTTGTCCTCTGCCCATATACCTGCTGCTATGCCAAGTCATGAAGGCCACATTGAATCTGAGTTTAACTGCATATTGCCCATCTTCTCTTCTGTATCTGTAGTGCTCCTTTTCAAACTCTTTGTGGTCATGTTAAGTTTTCTGAAAACCACCTGTGCTTTGACCTGTGAGACGCACTGAAAAAAAAAAACAAACTGATTTTGTGTAAGACACAAAGGAAAAAGACATCAGTTAAGGGTTTCTTTGACAAGCACCACCTCTCTTGAAATGGAAAGCTAAAGATACTTTCCAGAGCACTGCTGGCAAAGACCACATCGTGAGCAAGGTGACAGCTGGAATTCCTGTAGCAGTTCTATTTTGAAAAGGGGCCTGACAGGAATGCTTCTGCTGCCATCAAAACAGGCTGCTGCTGCCTAGGTTAGACACAAAACCCAAAGAAAACACAAAATAATATTTCAGAAAGGCAAAATTTCAAAAAACACTTTTTTTTTTTATTATTTTCTGCTTCCAAACACTGAAGACATTTTATTTGACTTGCTCCACTGCTGTTATTAAATATTTCTGTTAGGGTACGATCATCAGATAAGCTCCCTACTGTGTAATGGGCCCCACAAGTACATGTGACACAATCCCTGTTGCTCAAAGTTGACTTTTTTATCTTAAAGAGATTTGAGGAGAGTGATAGGGCATTTAAATGAAATAAGCATTAGTCTCTTTCCTCATATAAATCATAAATAGTGTCTTATTTCAGCCCTACACTGTCATTACTCACTGTTTTCATACAAAGCTTCATATTTTGGGGAGAGAGTTCTTATCCTGCTGATGAACCGGGGGAGGGATCTCTGCATACAGAAGCAAATATGAAACAGATGTGTGTGGATATATATGTGTATATATACATACACACATCTCTATATCTGAATTAAAAGAAAGGCAAGTGGGTGGAAAATGAGAGTATCACTGGTATAGTGAAGGCTATGGGTTAAGACAGGAGAAGATAAAAGAGAGGAGCATAACTCTGCAGGGTGCTCAAGGTGAAGAAAAGAAGCTTAAACTTTGTATGCTGAAATGAGACACAGACATTAGGAAGGTACGTGCCCAAAGTGACAGGCAAGCAAACACACTGTAGAAACTATGCACCTTGAGGACTGTGCAAGGGATCCACTAAGTCAATAGAGGCTTCAAGGTGAAGTTCAATGGCAGAGTTCTAGTTGGGTTTATAATCCTTAGTGCTGAAAATATTCTTCCAGTTTCCCACATTCCTATTCCTCACTGCTGCTTCTTGCATTGCATTGGCTCTGCTGCTTGTTGAACTCCACCATTAGAATACTAAAATCACCAAAAAAGGCAGAAAACTAACTGAGCAACAAGAGCTTTCTGCCAGGCTGAACCTAGGCTCTGGCAGGTGGCAGAATGGGACAGTGGGGGAGAAGCAAATAGGGTGGGAGTAGGAAGGCAAAAAACTTCTCTATTTGGGTACTGAACAGATGCAAGACCAGCTTAGCAGTCATACCCAACTCTGTCTTGAAGGGAGGAAAGGCCACAAAAACTAAGACAGAATGCTCAGGGAAGGATTTTGGTAGTTCGGGCACAAAGAAGAAAAGGAAACTTGTAAATGCGCATAAAATTACTGCATGATTGATGTGCACCCTCAAGAGGGAGAGAAAACTTGAAGATCACACCTAGCTTTTAGATTCCTAAAGTTGACAGCAGTGATACCAACAACAACAGCTCAGTTTTTACTCACAAATTTTGGCAGTAATAGATTGAAAGAAGCAGCCAGAGGGAGAACTTGGGGTAACTGATAAAAAGATGGTTGTTACGGGCCATGATTAGTACAAGGTAAAGAAAGATAACCACAGTCAGGAACTGGTCCTTCTGACTGCTTTTACAGTGACTATAACTTCAGCACCTCAACTGGAAACCAGAGGATGCCTGGGTCATCAAACCACAACAGACAAGGTTCCAACAACATGTGTATGGCTTGCAGCCTAAAATCACAGTTGTGGGTGGGCTTTTTAAATACGAGCCTTGTATAAATTGATCTGCGGTATTCCTACATCCACAGATCATCTGGAGCAAAGGATTCATGCATCTGAGTATTTGTTTGCTACTTATCCTGAAACCTAAACCCACTAATGTATATCAAAATTATTACTTTTTCTCAGAGTTGATCATTCAGAGCAGGCTTTGAAGGACCTGAAGCCCATAAGCCAGCTGCCGCCTGCAACATCACCTTTCTGGTATTTTGTCTGTTAATGCCAGTTAAGACCAAGTGTGCAACACCATGTGGCCCTGGGATTTAAACAGAAGCTGCCAGCTACCAAGCATAGCTTCACAGTGTCCCTTGCAGGAGTCCAGGTTCCAAAACCAACAGTTTGCCTTAAACTATACCCTGCATACAGCAACTAGTCCACCACAGCTTCTGGTTACCCATATAGACACAGCAGTGCAGCAGAGCTGAAAAAAAATTACTATGATGCAAGTTAAGCAAAAATAAATTATCTGGGTGACAAACGTGTTTATGTTCAAGTGATCAGAAATCTTTAAATGTTATTATTTTCAATAATATTTGCAGAGTATCAAGATCATCAGATCAGCTGAACTGCAACCTGCAGGGTCTCTGCTGAGGAATTCCAGGTTATTTTATGCAGCATGACTGCAGTGGGAGCAGGTGAATTATAGCACCCTCTGCTTTCCATTTGTATTTGTTACAAGATCATTTTATGACTTCTGAGGCTTTACAGTGATGCATCAGCAGAATGACACTAGCAGAGAAAATTCAAATACTAAATATTTTTAGGTAATCACCTAACCCGTACTCCCTACCTGAAGACAGGTTTTATAGCTGGTTTCTCTGACTACCTCGAAGAGGGCTGATTTCCCACGAGGGCTGCCCTGCTATGCCTTATCTGCTGTAAGCTTTTCTTGTTTGTTTACTGTAGTGCTCTTGGGGTTTGTTTTTGTGTTGTTTTGTTTTTCAAAAAACAGAGAACATCTTGGTTTATCTTTGAATGCAGCTCATGTTTGTCTTGTACAAAGTCAGACAACACTCACCACCCTTCTCAAAGAATGAAACATCAGACTCTGCTAATCCAAACTGCCTCTGAAGAGTCAGTCCCAGATGCTGTGCAGTGTCAAAGTGACGTTGCTGAGGAATGTGTGCTTCATCAGTCAGTGAGCAGGATACACTTCAGATAGAAACACACTTAACTGCAAGATATGGATCAGAAAAGCCCAGTGTCCCTGGGCCAGATTGCATCACTTCAGCCTACAGAAATACCCGATATCTCAGTGATAATCCTACCAAGATTTTAGGGGCCTGCTTAAGCAGGTTTGTGAGGTTTTTTTAAGGATGTTCAGCTAGTGTCTTTTTTTATTATTATTATATGGACTGAGCTTGAGCCTCAGCCTGTTGGCTTGTGTGGCAAAAAAAGAAAACAAGGCACAAAAGTAGTGTGTGGGTGGTGAGGAGGAATTAAAGTGAGCATTCAGTGGACCAAGCAACCTAATTTCTTGGACTTCAATCCTTTTTTGGCATATCAACTTGTCTGATATAATTGTATGAAGAAAAAAAGTCTGTGAGAAAGTAATAACTCTGCAGCTCTTTCAACTAAAAAAAAAAAAAAAGTTTGCGCTGGCTTTTTGTGGATAATTTCTTTTGGATTTGGATTGTACTTATGCTACCTAAGCACTTATACAGACCCCCTTGCTGCTAAAAGCAATTTATCACCATTACAACAGCACAAGCATCATCACTCACATTAAAGAATTATTTCACATCCCTAAGGCTCCACAAAGCAAAGCCCTCTGTGTGTACATTCCCATAGGAAAGATGGTGCCTTTCCCAAGGTGCCATTTTCAAATGCCCATACAATCTTCATTCTGTAAAGGGGAGAGGGTAAAGAAAATATAACTCATAAAATGTCACAAAAGAAGACAAACAGGTAGAGCTGAGATTGTACAACCGCGTGGTGATCCCATTGCAGGATTCCTACTGCACTGAATGCTTTTTGACTCACCAGATAACCACGGCACCATCCCAAGCCTTACTTGCAGTGCACAGCCTTTGCACCAAGTCCAATATTAACCATTTATTTCTGAAAATTTTATGAACATTTTACTACAGCATCTGGGTGCTTCTCTTCTCAGTAACTCCGAGTTGAGCAGATACCATTACCCCATTTCACGGTAAGTATGTGAAGAAGAGGAAGAGGAGGGAGAAAACTGCTGAGTATGCCAGTCGTTAGATTCCTGGCTGAAGTTTCTGAGCACCTCACACATCAGTGAATTTTGCACTTTGTGAAACATTTTCACATTCAAAATGCACATCCCAGGGACTGCAGTGCTTTCTGTGAGTATCCAGCACTTCTGTAACTCATGTTACTCCTGTAACAAGTGTTGTTGTTACGTAAAACAACACTTCTGTCCTGTAAATCTGGACATTCAGAAACAGTCTGATTTTGAGACAGTTGCCTGGGATTATAGGATTGTAGTTGCATGGTGACAATTACACAGCATATTCAGAAATATTAAAACCAAACCTTCCGACTCAGCTCGTACCATTGTGAAAACAGATTAATGATACTGATTTGATAGATTCTTCCTTTGGCCTTGGCAATGTGCTGTAGCCATGTTATCAGTCCTCACTTCACATGAACCTGTGGTCACCTCTACACTACCACCCTGCTTTCCGCACAGACCCTCACTTCTATCTCCTAGTAAGCAGGTCAGAAAGCTGATGGCTGTTGATGCACACATAGCTTCTGGCAGACACGCAGCTGGTCAGCTGGACATCAGGCTCACTCTCACCTGCCCCATGGTCATTAATCCAGGTTGATATAAAAGGGAGAACAACAGAGTTCCTCTCGTCAGAACAGGTAAAAGTAAAATGCACCATACAAGTGAACTTCCCTTTGGACGGGGAATACAAAAGTAAGAAGTGCCTCTAGGTAACAGCTCTCCTAATTAGATCCTAAAGCCATGGCAGATTTGCATCGGGCCCTATACCATAAAAGCAAAGAGCCTTTGTTTACTTTAAGTCATTTAGTTATCTGCACTTCTTCATGATTGATGGCATCTCTCATTTCACCCAAAGGTTAAAAAAAAACTCTCAGAAAACTGAGGAACATTAAATGTACACTTTCAATCATTTTTCTATTATCTGAAAGTAACAACTAAAAATAAAATATTTTTATGTTTTATTACACCCATCATTCTTTGTACTTTCCACAACAAAGGTCTTGCATGTTTTGTACCATTGATTCAAACCATGACGAGCAATGCCAGTGTACTCTTGGAGTTGCTGCTCATCAGCTTTTAGGACAAACTCATAATTATTAAATGCCAAAAGTTTTCCGAGATAATTTTAAATAATTCTGAAAGAAACAGAATCAGCTTTTTGTAGCGTATTCTGGAAAGCAGGATGAAAATCTGACCTTGGCAAGTTAAATGCACTTTCGCATCTTCTAAAGTACAGAACAAGATCTCCCAGAAGTGCTTTGGCATGAATAAGTTGTGTTGTTTGGGGTTTTTTTAATGAGTTTTGTTCCCCCAAGATGAATATCTCATTTTAAAAATAAATATAAGTAAAGCTAACAAAATAAATCACTACTATAACATGACAGGAAAAGAAAACATTGTTCTGTACTACCAGGAACATGCAGGTTTAGCTGGAGAAAAAAAAATCTACTGACTTAAGGAATATGAAATTATTTTCTGAAGGTGAAAGAACACTTAAAAAGGGTTGCAGAAGTCAAGACTAAGATGCATCTAACCCCGTTCCTCATCTGCTTAAGCATTAGCCCAGATTACAGTGTAGGAAGAGTGCAAGAACATGTTGTACTTCTGCCAACATTCTCCCTGTCTCCAATCATTTTGAGGGACTTCTTGGG
Source organism: Merops nubicus (assembly GCF_000691845.1). Taxonomy (NCBI): domain Eukaryota; kingdom Metazoa; phylum Chordata; class Aves; order Coraciiformes; family Meropidae; genus Merops; species Merops nubicus. Next base: position 33,967 of record NW_008589228.1, read on the forward strand.
CTGGATGTGGACTCTTTGGTATTAGTAGCCCTTAATAGATTTCCATGAACTTGTCCAGTCTCCTCCTGAGCCACAGGAACTCTTAGCAGTCACAATATCCTTTAGGCAAAGCGTGTAACCATTCAATTACCCATTCTGTGGAAATCCACTTTGTTGTATTCTTTATTGGCTTTAGCCTGGCTCCTGCTAGCTGCATTTGACGTTCTGTAGGGTTTTTTTTGTGAAAAGAAGAAGTGAACGTAATCCCTTCTTGTCATTTCCATATCATTCACAGCTTTGACCTTTATCATGTTCTCCTTTGCTCCCATCTCTTCCCTAATTTCTGTCTGTAAAACTGTCCTTCCCACTCCAGAGCCATGGGCAGGTATAATATGGTGGCCCTCTGCCACAGCAAAGTATGGTCGGGCAGGTTCTCAAAGCATGGCTACACTGTGTCTGGCATGGCAGGTGTCACTTTTTCTTTAACAGCTAGCCCTTTAAAGGATAAGAGTTTATCAGTGATGCTTCATCCTAATTGAATTATGCTATTAGCTCAAAGAATAGAGCTTTATCTTGCAGTAATCAAAGCAGCAGCAGCCTGAACTTCATGAAGGATTACATGACTGTCAGTCTAGTGTCCTATTCCTAAACATCCAACCTCCATGAACAAAGCCAATCAAAATAAGCCCCCTCTTCTTACAGCATCCTGAGTAATTGATTTCCCACAGCTGCTCCTGTGCCTTGTTCAAACCCTAGGCATTCCAAAACTCAGAACAGAGAAATTGCAAGGTGGTCTTCTGAGAAGTTTTGGGCCCATCCTTGTTTCCCCCCGATAGTATTCCTCACAGCCATCTCATAATGCCAAAAAAGGCTTATATCTGCTGTTAAAATAATGGAAATTTTATCTAGATAAAAGTCTACATTAATTCAACAAACACAATTTTTAATGATTCCTACACATTAAGTTTCTAAGTTTGTTATTAAAAGCAAAACTACTTATGATTGTAAGTCAGTCTACTCAGTAAAACAGGTCATTAAACCAGAAGGCCTTTGCTTTTGGTAGATACTTAGAAAATAATTGAGTGCTATAAAAGAACTGCAACTATTCTGCAACTCATTTAGAAACACACAAACAAGTATAATTTTATTTAAGACAATCTAATTTCTTCTTGATCTTGTTGTATTTAATATTGTAAAGGACAAAGAACAAAGCTCCTTGGAGCTCTGTGGATGTTCTTCCCCAGCCACTCAGTCAAAAGAGATTAGAAATGATAGAAGTCTTCTAGCTCACTCAACTCTGCATCTGCCACATGCCCCTCTGAGTTGTATTTCTTATTGTTTTTACATTCTAGTTTTAAGTACCCCAAAACATTGGGATGCTGTTGCATAGCTTTCTAGAAATCATGGTAAGGAAGGTTTTCCTCATGTTGAGCTTGAAATTTCTGTAAGTTCACTCAACTATCCCTTATTGTAGCATTTTTATACCCCCAGATTTTCTCTCCGCTTACTTACATTCATCCTCCAAATATTTTTATATCAAAACATATCCCTTGAAATCAGCACACGTTTGATGCCTACAGTCTTACAGCTCTTCTATCAAGTTGCTTTGGGCCAGGGAGAGCTTCAGCTCACACTAACGTAACAAGACCAGGAGTTCCAGGATCAAGATGGACCCAGGTACCACCATGGAGTCTTCATCCGCAGCAAGAACTACCATACTTGTTTTCTGGTTTGTTTTGGGTTTCTTTTTGCATGCTGGCAGCCAACACCAGAGGCCAAGCCTGACTCATTGTCACCTTCTCCAGCTGGTAGGGTGGCCACCCTGGCTTCTTGCTGCAACTGGAAACATCCTAAGAAGTAAAGGCATTCAGAAGGTGCCATCATGCTCAAAGCCACCAGCATACAAATGGAAGGCCATTCACATTGTACTGTCTGGTTGATTTTTCTTCTCAAGACTTTGTGATTTGCCTAATATAAAAAAAAAAAAAAATATTCTTTTTTTCTTAAAGCCTTTAGGACAAATTCTCTCATCTACTTTTGTGTTTTGTTTTGGGAAAGAGAAAGCATATGAACCAGGTCTAGCAAATCTAATGATATTCACTCTGCCATTCAGTTTCATTCTCTGTATTTTCCTTTCAGCTCCTCTCACACAGGGTTTCATTTTCTCATGCAATTTTATGCATGTTTATTTCATTGTCACCTGAGTATAATCACTGACCTCAGCCTCCTGAACTAGAGGCAATTACCCATAATTATAGTCATTCCTCACCTGTAAGGTTCCATACGTAGCAGTGGAAAGGAGATGAGCATTAATTGGAACAGCCTGAAATGTAAACTATGCCATCCCACTATGTATTCTCAGAGAACTCCATAAAATTTCAGCAACCTAGTCTCCTCCTGGGGGACCTACTGTTATTAATGTTGTTATTTCTGCTGGAAAAGGATGCAGGTGCTAAAGGAGCTGGAAGGTGAGGCTGCACTCCTTAAGATTTTTTAAATCTGTTTCTGAAAGTTTGCATCAATGCTGGCACACATCAGCCTCTAGTGAAGACAGCAGTACCAAGAGGCAGTGATATGTGTCAGTGCTTGTATGCACTCAAGGCCAGTGCAAGAAAACAAGATGCATGAGGGGGTGTGCTGGCTCAGGGAAATCTGTAGCACAGATGTGGGTGCAAGTGTAGATACAAGAAGTGTACCTGGGAGGAAAGGCAGAGCGCTCCAGTGGGTGAGAGCCAGGAAGAGGAGACCAGCATGAAGGATCTTAAGACCGTGAAGGGAGGAAAGAGAACATGTGAGTAGAAAGGCACAGAGTGAGGTAGCTGGGATCAGCAGTGCTGTGGAAGGAGAAAGCAGCCAATGCACTCAAGGTCAGCTCACACACAGAGACCTACAAGGAGTCCTGAAATATTTGCTTTGTTACAGCTTCTAACTAATATCAAAGCATCCAGCTAGAACAGGCTGTTCTCTTACCAGTTCCCTGTGCCACCCCAGCCTAAGACTTTGCTGGTTTCATGTGTGTGTTTTTGTTTTAATAATCATGTAAGAGGATTTCAGATATTTTTTCCCTGGTGCTTTCATTCTGTTGAGCACTGTGAAAATCTCCTCTGCTTTGTAGTTCAGCTCTGTCTAGAGTTTGCATTTTGCATGGTCTGATTGGATGAGAGCACTAATCCAACAGTGGGGTTGCCCATGAAAATTTGTTTAAGACCTTTGCTGCATGTTATAAATCAAAAAAAAAAGTCTCACAGAGATTTTTATTGACTTTATTAGGCCAAGGTTTATTCAAAATTAAAATATCATGCCACATTACCAACCTAAATCTAAGAGTGACAAAACCTGTATATGACATTCACACACACAGAGGCACCTTCCTTTTTTTGATTTTCAGACCAGAACTCCTCAGTCTCAGCAGGGCTGAACAGCTCAGCATTGCAGCCTCAGCAGGCTCCAAAATCTTCTCAAGTCCCCTAAAGGTCTTCAGCGTGAAGGGTGTTTTCAGAGCACACAACCAATTAAGTGCCTTACAAAGTGCACTTATGGCAGATAATTCCTTTTGAAATAGAGCCAAAGGAAGCCAGCAGCGTTCTCACCTACCCCTTTTACTTGATAGCCTAGTGGTTAGAATATACATGCAGGAAGGAGAAGATCCCTACACTGAGCCTGGAGTAGTTCAAAGCAGCCTCTTAGGGGCACCTTGCTAAAGGCTAATTGGGGAACAAGCCCTCTCCACTCCTGCTACTGAAGCCATGCTGCAGAGCACAAAGAAATTCAGGACCACACCAGGCTAGACAGAAAGCATGCTCCCGTTTCTTGGCTACCTGGGACAAATTGTGGCTTCTCCTTCCAGATGTGCCTCCACAGTTCGCCAAATCCACACCACACATTCCTAGTTTTTAGGGATGAGGTTTAGTAGTGGACTTTGCAGTGTTAGACTCCGAGTTGGACTCAATGATCTTATGCTTTCCAATGTAAATGATTCTATGATTTCTTCAAGGATTGTTTCAAGTAGGGCAAAAGACATCACTTGGGAGCCCAAGCATGAATTCAGGCCTCCCCATATCTAAATGAGTGACCAAATCACCAAACCAGGATCCCTTCTTGGTCTTCTTTCTGTACTCGTATGTCTTAAATTCCCATCAGCACAATACAGTAGCTTCAGTAAGATGGGTATAAAGTACTTCCTGCTAAGTTTACTACATCATGCTGAGGGCATTTTACTGAAAAGTACTTCACATCCATATTATACATCTTTTAAAAACTACTCTTCAAGGAAGGCAAATGAACATGAATGGTTTTGACCTTACTCAATCAAGAACATGGACTCTAGATTTTGCATCTTATTCATGCACAATAAGAGCAAAAAAGTACAAAATGCAAGTAGAAATAAGTAAAGCTTCAAGAAAAGGGCAACCCACAGACAAAACCTGTAACTAATAATTGCTCTGACACAGTAATTATTGTTACCCAAAAAATGGGATGATTAACTGGTCACAGTCAACTTCAGGACTTCTCAGCTCTGTCTCGATTTTATTCTAGTGAGACTGCACTCTTTAATGTTTCAAAGAAACAGGAGGGTTTATTAAGTTTGAAAAACTCACATCTTGACTAAATGGATTTTATATATAATTAATTTCAAAAGTTGCAACTCCTATTTTCTACTTCTGATCTCAAGGATTGATGTCCCATGAACTCAGATATTATCAGGCAGCACTGAAGTCATATTTCTTCTCCTTAGCAAAACCAAAAAAAAAATGCAAAACACATAGCTGGTGTTCTACCTGAAAGGTCAAAGGATTAGGCCTCAACTTTATACACAAAATGCTTACAATGCCAACTAAGAGGCACACTGCCTAACCATGCCTGATTCAATCTTGATTTAACAGAAGTAGGAATCTTACAGCCAAGTTGATGCTGTATAGATACAGGGAAATATGCTTTGCCATGCCAAGAATCAAAATACTGAACGCTATTTCTGCTCATGTGCTGAAAATGCAGATCAATCTAAGAAAACAAGTATTCTGTAACATAAATTGTTAAAATCTTCCATTTTCTCACCACAAGATTGTCCTACATATTCCAACCAGATTGCTAGATTCACACATGTAAAAACTCTTTAATATTTGCTTCTGCCACAAAAATAGGAAAAAACAAACCCATAAAGACATTAAAGAAAAAGCACACAGCTTCCAGACAGGAGTGTCAAAATAATAAAGAGGCATTAAGCAATGCAGCACCAGCCTCCTAATGACACAATTTATTATACCTATTTTGTACTATCCCATCTTCCTACCCCCATGACAATTCATTGTAGCCTGTTTAAAATGGTAAGACAGGTACAGATTCCACAGCTCCATTCCCAGTCTCTTCCTCTGCTTCAGGCTTCTCCCACTCTCCCCTGCCCACTCGTGACTCACATATGGCACTGCTAAACCATTTCAAGAGGTCTGTAAAGAACGGTAGGTATCCGTACCTGAACTCTCACTGCTTTCATTATTCCCCACTTCTTCCCCAAATCAAGTTTAGATCTCGCATTTCACTCACATGCAGCATCCTCAACTGAGAAGCCCTTTACTTACAACAAGGCTTTAAAAGCTCATACCATCAGGTACTTCATGCAAGACTCGGAAGGAAGAAGGTTCAGGACTGAGGAAGCAGCTCACAACTCAAGGAGAGAGGATACTAAGAGAGCAGTAAGTTACAGGGAATCAAACATGAAGTTTCTCATTTGTTACCTGTACTTGTGCTTACACACCGCCGAGCTGAAGAACTGTGCGTTAGGGTTTTTTCCGCACTGTAGATAAAGTTTATGCACCACTTACGAAAACACAGCAAGTATTTCTGTACTGCTAGCTACCAACTACTCCTCTGTTTCAGACACCCTTAAAATCTTAAATTGTACCTTTCCCCACCTTTCTAGAACCTTTCTACTGCAAAGGTAGTTTGGCTATGAACACCTTCACACCCCATCCTGTTTCTCCATCCTTCTCTCACTCTTTGTCTTGGCAAGATGATAATCAGTACCTTTTAAAAGCTACAGTGGTCCTCAAGCCTTGTCTTCCTGCAAGAACCATGCTAGCTTCCAGCCAGGATTCTAGTGGAAAAGCAAGGTATGTTTTCCTGCACCCAGTTGTATGCTCGCTTGGAGAAGGCATTTGATTGGGATGCAAAGCACCTTCTCCCTCAAATTTGCTAATAGGTTGCAGCTGTGTCAGCAGAAATGCATCCCAGTAGGGTCCTAACTTTCAATCCCACACCCAGAATCATAAGAGCACAGCACCAGCTGGACCTCTTCTTCCCAGCTCCCAGATGTGTGTGCACAAGTTTCATTCTGTTTCTTTATGTCCCGCGGCCTCTAAGCTCTGCTGTTCCCCTCGCCAGACCCCACAGCTAGCTCAGCTTGCTAACGCACCTACTAAACACTGGCTCCACAGCGCAGAGCATTTCCTCTCCTAAAACAATTTAAGAAGAGATGGCTGCTGCTACGGGAAGCTGGCTTTGGGACCAGCTGAATCCCAGCAGGTAGGAGCAGGCAAGAGAGGAGCTGCGGTGGGCAGGGAGGAGCCAGCACTCAGCCCAGGGCAGCTGCCAGAACTGGCAGCGGGGCTCTGCTGCCACAACAGGCTCACACATCCACACGGCCACAATTAAATCACGAGAGATGCTGCTGCACAGCTAGCAGGGGAATCACAGTGTTCTGATGGTTCCAAGAAAGATGAGAACAGCCTGCTGACAGTAACTACCCCAAGCAGGTTCAACAGCCTTCTGCCACCTTCCCCAAACTTTCCCAATCAGACGCTTCAGTAAAGAAATTAACAATGCTGTTGTGTGAAATCCAAACAGTGGAAGTATCTCTCCCTTCCATTCTTCAGCTTCTCCTACAAATAGCGATTTTAGAGCTGCTGTTATTGAACAGAACTACTCTAAAATCTGTGTAAGTCTTTGTGGCCTGTAGCAGAGGATGAATATGAAGATGTCCTGCTGCTTCCTCCACTGCTGCAGATGATGTTTTGAAAAGGAGTTTGCATTTACATTGTCCATACTCTAACTAGTGTGTAGCTAAGCGAAGTTTTTCACAAGCATTTTACAGACATGCAAATGAATGAAATAACCCCCAAAGGATTTCTATGGACAATAAAATGTTTTTTTCAAAATATTACTCTCTAGTACATAAAGCACTAACTGATGGTTTGCAGTGCTCTGTGGGAGCTGTATCAAATCTCCAGTCTGCATGGACAGGATTTAATGTGATTTTTTAGTTTTATAATTGGTCTTAAAACTAGCCATGACCAATGGCAAACTCCTGAAGGAAACCTGGGATAGGTATCCCAGAGCCCTCATGATTATAATAAAATCACATTCTAAGGAACGCTAGGTCAAATTGCTTGTTAGAGAAGCAGACATGGGAGTCAAAACTTGTGATGTACCTTCATAAGCATAGGTTAAAAAAAAGGAAGTTTGAAGGCACTATGTATGATTGCCATATGCAAAACACACTAGCTAGACAACAGGGCCTAAAAGTGTATGGCAACAAAGAAGAGCTTGATGCAGTGAGAAGGTGCACACAGCAAGGACACCCCTGCAAAGAGGAACAACTTCCCCTTGTGTGGAGCTCAGCCAGCCAACCGCTGCTAGACAAGTGGAACAGCATGATGGCTGCTTCAGACAGCATGAAAAGAAATTCCAGAAGATGGAAAGACCAGAGTCTGCATCATCAGGAACTGTGAATTAAACACATCACAAAACCCCCTCCAGATTAAACTCCTTGAAGATGTACTTTTCGAAGGGGAAGGGACCAAGCCAATCTGGGCACAAAGCAGCTATTTTGCCTGTCATATTTTCATCTTTGTCATTGCATATAACCTAAAACTTCCTGAGTCACCTCAGATCATACACTGATAAGAACAGTTTATGACCTTCGTCACTGTATTAGAACTAGGCCCATGCAGATCACACCCTCCTCTGCCACGGGCAGCCCCTGC
>NW_008589229.1:0-1806 GCF_000691845.1 Merops nubicus
CCTGCGCGGGGCAGGCACAAGCTCACTCAGACAGATTACATTTCTCAGATTAGTTCTTTGCATTGTGTATTAATTGTACCAGTGCAATAACATTGTCAAAAAAGGAGGAGCTGCTCCAGGGGAGTCCGAGACCCTGGGTCAGTTTCAGAAAAGGGTGGTTTAAACTTTTTTTTTTTTTTAAGCGAGGTACACATTAAGCAGAGCTCTGTGTTAAGGGGATCTCAGCAGAAGGCATGCTCGGCTCAGCCTCTTTCTCCTCCACAGCTTTGTCCTCTGGCTCCAGCTGTTCGCCACTTTTTATGCTTTCTTGGAGCTGCTGGCGTCGCTGCACCTCTGCTTTAAGGTTCTCCAAGTCTTTTTGGCTGAAGGGGAAACCAGGAAGGGTGGCAACATTAGCGTCAGGAACAGTGAGAAGCAGAGGGACAAGGACATGTTCCACAAAACAGGACCTGCTCCCAGAACTTGTCCCCTTCCTGCCAGCTCCCAGGTCCCAGCAGTACCTGAGCACAGCTGGGTGCTTGGTTTCCTATTTGGTTTTGAACCCAGAGGCACCAGGACGTGACCCATCAGTGAGGGTCAGTGTGTCTGTGTCCGGGGAAGCCCCCGCTGCTCCTGGTGAATTTTTACCACCAGTAATTATTTATATCCTTCTGAGAACAGTCTCGGCTCATCTTTTTCTACCACCACCCCAATCAAGTTGTCAAAGAGAAGTCTAAGAGATAATTTACAGTACATTAAAAAATAATTTAAGAGTACTGTTGTTTAGAGTGGTCTTGCAGAGGATGACAATCAGGGCTAGTATCATGACCTCAGCTAATGTTCGTTTCAAACAAACTCGGGCAGAGTTAGGTAATCACTCTACCTTAGTGGAATGAAGAGAATTCCATTGATAATGTTGAGCTGCTCCAGGACACTGGCCATACTGGGAGCTGTGAACTAAAGATAAGAGGAAAATAAGAGTTTTAAAAGCCAAACCCCAGACAGAAGAACTCGGCCCTCCTAAGCAAGTCCGGACACCATTTACCAACAGTTTACAAACTCCTTGGTTCGTATGACACACTGGTAGCTGTAAGGTGGCATAATTTATATTTTCTACATCTACTCTCATAAGTTGAAGAGCAGCATCTAGAGGTCCCCAGGCAGTCCCTGTGGGCGACCTCCCCTCTGAGCTCAGGAGGCATCAGTTCAAAATGTGGTGGTGGTGTTTGTTTTTTATTCCTCCTCCAAGTGTTGTAACAAGGGTAACATCTTTATTCCCATTTTATGGGTTTGAGCCACTTAGCTGGAGTTCCCTGGGCTTGACCAGTGAACAACCTGGGCACTTACTTGATTCAAGATGCCTCTGCCACAAACTGCTCAGCTCTGCGCCGAGTTCTTTGCAGGGAGAGGAAACCCCGGGCACCCCTGCAGAGCACTGCCCCGCTGTGCCCTGCCTGGCAGGGGGTCTCTGCCCGGGGAAGCCTCTCTCCCCTCACGCTGGCTCCAGCTCCCCTGGCAGCTGCTGGTGCTCAGCACAGGGGGGAGAGCACCCACGGCACGGGGCCGTGTGTGCTCCCCGCGCTCTGCCACGGGTGGGCTGGTGTGAGTTGCCAGGGGCACGGGCAGGTAAGAGCAGCTGGGCCTGGCACAAGAGGGGCAACCTGCCCCTGCTGCATGCCAGGCAGGGCAGGGCCCCTCTGCCTGCTCTGTGGCCCAACCTCCCCCCACCACACTGTCCTTGGAAGGAGAACAAAGCGTCTGCTGAAAGCTGACAGCATTTTGCAGGGTGAGGAAACTGAAATACTTCTGGGTTGAGCAACCTGCCCC
>NW_008589230.1:0-3668 GCF_000691845.1 Merops nubicus
AAAAAATCACCAACCGCAAAGCTGAAGTTGGAGGAGACCAGCTGGCTCAGCACTGGGGAATCCAAGTGCAGGTGGAGGTTTGCTCTTCAGTAAAATCACACTCTCAGGTCTGTGTCTCCCAGTGATGTCCTCGTTGAACTGGTGTCCTGAGAGGGTAGACTGCTGTAGCTCAGCTTCTCTCTCTCCACACAGAGCCCCTGATCTGCTGCCCTGGGAGATGCAGCGGGCTCTGGGTGCAGCCCTGCTGTTGGGGAGCATTGCCTTTAGTGGAGAGCTGAGTGGGGTGTCACCAGTCTGCCCAGGCTCAGCTCTGACCAGCTTCCAAAGCAGCCTCCAGCTCCAGCACAGTGAGGGCTGACTGAGTGCAGCACTCTGGTGGTCCCCAGCTCAGAAAGATTTCATTATTGCCAAACGTGCTGCAGAAGTCGTCTGCTTCTGGAAACCAGATGCACTTACAGAAATGAACCCAGTGCTTTCCGTGGTCTTCTATCCTGATCTTTCTCTAATTGATCTTCTTCTGGTAAGTTTTGCAGATGAGGTAGGTAGGGCTTCTCAGCCTCTGCGACCCGCGCGGTGGGATTTCTGAAGTTCTGCAGCAGTTTCCAGTAACTGCCAGTAGAAGAAGAGTCATCTTCACTCCCTGGGCTAACAACTGTGTTCACTTTGCACGACATACCTTTGTCATTGTGAAAGTTGGGCTAGGCAAATCAACCAGCTTTGTCTTTGAGGTCTCACACAGGTTTTCTCCATTTCACTTTTTTTGTTGTTGCTATTATTAGCAGTTCTTCATTGACAGTACCCTGAAGAAGTTCATTCTGTGCTCGGTCTGAATAATTTTTACTGAACTTAAACTGCTTATATCCACAGGCCTTTTTGAACAGGAAACTGATGGGATAGGGACAGGTTATGTAAAAAGGCTTTTTGGCAGCAAAGCCAGAAATGTGTCACCCCTGCACGGCGTTTCCTTAACTCCAGGTTTTCACACGGGAAATGAATTGGGCCTGAAGTTAAGCAAAAGGTTTGTACTGACACACAGGAACTTGCACATGATGATTGTAATATGGTTAATAATGGGAGTTCCCGGGTAACTCCCATGAGCTTCAGTGGAAGAACAGATCCTGGAGATGCTGGGAAGGGATAACTGGAATAGGTGTTGCTGTTTCATTAGATGCATGCAGGGCCAGTATTAAGGCTAGGCAAAGTAGGTGGTTGCCAACTCAAGCCAAAAGCAAATCTAGAAATGCTCTGTAGTAGAATTGGCAGGAGTGACTTTTATTGGGTTGTTAAGAAAATTAATGTGGGGGAGAAGCAGGACAAGAAGAAATACTCCCAGGTTGCCTTAGGAAAGCAGCTAGGCTGGCTGTGTACAGCACACTGAATCCCACGCTGCTCTGGGCTTTGCTATAGGGTGAAACTGGATGTGATAAATGAACTGTTGTGGGAGAAAGAGGCAGGGCTCTGGATGGAAACTTTTCGGGGTTATTTTTAGTTTTTTTGGAATTCACGTTGAAATGCTGTCGGGCCCTTTGGTAGCAGAGGGGGTGATGCAAGTGTCCTGTCTGTGTCTGGTGAGCACGTGGCTCCTGCTCAGCAGGAGCTCTGGATTTTGGTGGGCAGCCTGCCCTCAGCTGTGAGGAGACGGCAGCGGAGGTGGAACCGCGGGATCAAAACCGGACAGCAAATGAACTTGACGAACCCTGCAGCTCACTGAGCTGAAAATTACATAAACCCCTTTATTAATTCATATAACCCTCAGCATCCACCTCGAGAGAGCTGGTGTCAGCAGTTCCACGCAGGGCAGCCCCGGGGGGTCCCCTGGCCCCAGCTCTCCTCCGAGGGGTGCGGGGCGAGCGTGCCCGTGGGTCCCCGGGTGCCGGAGCCGGGGCGGGTGCTGCTGCTCCTGGGTGTCCTGCGGAGGAGGTGGGAGCTCGGGCCACTCCCCACAGGGGTTCCAGCAGCCCTGGGGAGTGAGTGACAGCAGAGGAAATTGCTGGGGACGTCTCCGGTGACGCTGGCCTCTCCTCTGCTAAATAAAAGCCATAGGCGCCGTTACTCCGCCTCACCTCGGCAGTTTCGGGTTTCCTCGGTCGGTGCAAGCTAATGGCAAGTCGAGCCCCTTACATAACTGCCTCTCCTTGGAGACTTGGGTCTGCTCCTGCAATTAGGGATCTTCTGAAAAGTTAGATTGCGTGACAGATGAGCCCCACACACGCTGGTGTTTTCAGCGAGGGGAGGTAAAATGAGGCTGATAACAGCAGTTCTCTTTCAGGAGTTTTTTTTAAGCAGTGCCCTTAAAGGAAATGCAGAGCTACCACTTCCAAGTGTGGTGGTGCCTCCTTTCTTCCTTCACCCACAGCTCCTCTCAAGGTGGGCTGCAAGCTGAGGGTGAGGTGATGGGAGTCAGCACCCAAGGAAAAGGTGGACGTTTCAGGGGAAAAGTGGGATTTGCTCCTACCTTTAAGGCATCCGAGCAGTGCCTCTGCTCCTGCAATGAGGGTGATGATGGGATCTGCTCTGCACTTCTCCAGCTGAGTGTAGGATGAGGACCAGGGTCCCCCATGACTCGAGATAGCACTGAGGAGGCTGTGGTGGTGGACTGGAGAGAGTTGTCCCCCTGTCATGGTATAGCAAGAAGGAATCATAGTTGTGCTGAGCCAAGGTTTGGAGCTCACCATATATGAGTCTCCTTTGAGGTGTGACTAAGTGGCTCTGAGGTGCTTTAACTTCCAGAGCTCTTCAGTTCAGCCAGCAAAGAGGAGCTGTGCATGTTGTGTGTCCTCCTCGAGCACTCACTGGGGTTGGGGGCTCTGGCCCCATGGTACCATGCTGCACCTTGCAGCACTACCGTGGGGGTTCTGAACAAGTGAGATACCAGCAATCATGGCAGGCAGCTCTCCATGAGCCTGGGTTAGTAGGAAATACTGGTTTGGGTAAAATGCTGGACTATGACAACTCTCCTGGCTCTAGCTCTGTCTTGCACCATGCATGGACTTGGTCAACATTTCTAATTGTGCATTGCCACCAGCAAGGAACCTCCAGCAGCATGAATTGAATCAGAGAACGTTTGGGGTTGGAATGGACCTTAAAGGTTGCCTAATTGTGGAGCCCTTTGCTGAACTCAGTGCCTCAGACTGTCCAAAGAGAATTGGTAGTTATTAAATAATTGCAGGATTGATGCACAAACTGAACCCAGAGCTATGCACTTGTTTCTGGTACATAGGAAAGCCAAAGAAACCAAGTGCACTTGGGTGCTGTCGGGCAGGCGAGGAGAAGGGGCTCACTTGTGACTGTCTGGGGGCAGAAGAAACTTGTAGACACATCCGTGTCCTTCAGCTTGCTGTAGCATTGGCTGTGAAGCACTGTGACAGCAGTGGAAGGACAAGCAACACTAAAAAGATCAACAGTAAGATAGCTGGAACCAGCCAGTCAACCTGCTTTTTCTTCACTTTCCCTGTTGCCCTGAATGTGTCCTCTCCTACTCAGCTGCTAAAGCACTTTCCTTTTTCTCAGTGACTGCTGTGGTCCTTCACAATTGGCAGAAGATTTTGCAAAAGGTTGCAGAATTATTGGTGATATAAAATCTAGGTTTAGTAACACAGTGGTGCTGAGAGTTTGTGGTTTGGACTCTTTAAATCAGATTTACCACTTACAAAATTTGCAGCAGTCTC
>NW_008589231.1:0-20205 GCF_000691845.1 Merops nubicus
CACCTCCGGTATGTCATCATCTTCCCCATAATGTCATCATCTTCCCCATAGCCTGAGCTGCGCATAAGGGCTTCCAGGACGCCATCTTGTGCCGCAGTTAAAATTCTCTCTACAACAAAATTTCTACCTCTGCAATGAAGATATAGAGTTTTGTTTGCCGTACTAGATATAAAATGCAACAGTACGGAGGGAAGAGTGAACCTCTCCAGAAATGAGATCTGCATAGCATGTCATGGCTGTCCACCTGGTTTCCATCTGATGCTGCACAAAAGTGGAGTTCCAGCATTTGCAAAGATGTAAGGTTTACTTTCTGTCTATATTTCTTTTTTTTTTTTAATTTCTCTCTTAATATTAAAACAATTTTACTACGCTATTTGATGACCGTTACAAAACAGTTAGGGACTGTGTGTTTACATTGTTTATGTGGTTTTCTGGAATGAAATGGGGACGGTGGCTTTTAGACCACTCAAAGCCCTCTTCACTGATATATTACTTTCTATTTTTATATCTGTTTCTGACAAACAACAGCATTTCATGCTCACATTCCTTTGTGTCACTGAATCCTAACAGCAGACTAAGCCTTGCACTGTTAGCTAGACCTGTGGGAAATTTAGAATGGCTGTAGGTCCATGCCACATTAACATAATCCCTTTTAATTATACAAAAGCATAGTCTTACCTTACTAAACTGCAGAGCTTTTACTTCAGTGCCTCGTGCTCATTTATTTATGTGCAGAGACATTGCAACCTTCAACCTATCCACATTCTCTTTTCCAGGCAGAAGCATGAGAATTCTTACCCTGGAAAACCTGAGCCCTGAATTAATGCCCTTCCTTTATGTGGAAATTTAAAGGGTTAAACTGAAAAAATAGAGAAGGTTGAACAGAAAGTAAGAACGGTCATCCTGGGAATGCATTTCTCCTCTTCCTTCTTGGATCACTGAAGCTTAATTTATCAGAGAAAAGAAATTATCTATACAACTGGCAAAGGTATTTCTTGAATTAACCCCATCTCCACACAAAGGAGCAAACACAAGGGCTTTGCCTTGACTTTTAGAGCATATACACCTTCATAGACTTTGACTTTCTCTTTATTTACCCCAGAACTGCACATATTTCATGGTACAAGGGACCTTTGTCAATTCAGCTGCACTGGTAAAAAATCAGTTGGTAATTGGTGCATTTGTGCTTCTCGGTTATGGTGGTAAGAACAGACATTGAAATACCAGGACTATACACACAGATTGCTGGAATTTGTGGTCCACATGTCCTGCGCAGGAGATCTGTACTCCCCTCTGCCTTTTCCTTGCTCTGTCTCAAAATATATTTGAGACCCTGTAATTCCTCTAATACAAAGCCCACTATCCTAAATATTTTTCTTAGAAAAAAAAACTTCATGCATAAAAAAACCCTCCTAATATTCCACCTTGTTATAAATCTGCCAGATTACAACAATTATTAAGTTTTTATAGCAATTTCAGGTGTGTTAGCATTTTACTTTTCTTGTCTTGACTTCTCCCTAGAACTACAGTAATATTACAGCATATATGCCTATGTTTTTTTTTTTCCTGAAAAACATCCATCAAAACGTGCCAAAACACAGTTTCGTAAGACTTGTAGTTAACTTCAGGCTGTGGCTCTGAAATTGTCAATCTATCTGCAGTCATTGTGAAGACACAGCAAAAAGGTTTTCTGGATTTAATCTTGCTCCTTTTGCTTTCTAGGCACTTACAGTGCTGCAAAATGCTGTCTATGGTTTCTTGTAAACACAAGTAACTGGATGCTGATTTTTCCCATGTTAGGTCTGGAGCTGGGTTAATCTGCATAACACTTCTAGATTATAGCTGTTTCCAATAAAGGCAATGGATGTTTTCCCTTTATTTTTTTCCTTTCAGGTCTTAATTGAAATCTTTGATATGCAGTGAGAATCAAAATATGTAGCATTGCTTTGCCAGGTTTCTGCTTCAAAACTTTTTTGCTTCATCATTAACTATACAAAGACTGTCAAAGTTGTCCAGACTAGACTGCATAGATTTCCATAACTTTAGATTAAGATTTTGACTTTAAAACAATTAAACAAACTTCTATAGGAAAAAATAGCTTTTATTAGTAGTATTAATTTCTTAATACTGAATTAGGTTTGGGGTTTTTTTATAATGAAAGGAATTATGTTTTCCTTTATGAACAGTTTTTTTATATTAAATTGATGTTTTATGTAAGAAGACGCTTTAGAGCATTTAGAATGTTAATGTAGAAAGCAAATATTCAGTTCCATCAAAGAAAAAAACTTCTCTTGATCCTGTAATGGCATGTAGCAATGCCAATATTTCCCATTTTGTATTTTCTCCAATCAAAAAATGCCACCACTGGAAAGAAAAATCATATTCCAGTGTTTAATACACACAAAGTACTTAACAGGCCATGACCACAGACTTCTATACATACAGTGAAGCCGGTTTTCATTCAAACTAAAGAAATTCAGTAGATGTGTTTGTTCCTACTATTACCACTCAGATGAACTGTGGTTGGTCTCAGCCTATGGACTTTATACACTCTGAGCCCTATTCATAACAAACCAGACTTTCACATGTTCTTTTGTGGACAAACTCATGTTTCTGAACATCGACACAGGAAGTATTTCTGAGTATTTGCACTTGAGCTGCAGTTAGCACAGCGGGTGCAGTGTGGATTGTCCCAGATCTCTAAGGCAGATCTGCAAAACAACTGTAGCTGTAGCTCTACAAAATAATTTCAATTACCTTTTTTTTTTTTTTTAATCTGCAGCTCCATTTCTAGTTAAAGAGCCCCTAATTCAGTTTTTAACTAATTCAGAAATTAACAAATTTGGTTTCATTTTGTTGTCTAATGACAAGCAGAAACAGGTATTTTTTGCTTTCTGGGTGCTCATTCACATATGAAAATCTGAAGGAATGGGTTTGTGGAAAAGTTTTTCACTCCTATAGTATAACTTCTGCCTGAAGTAACCTTCAGCCTGAAGTGGCGGCAGTGGAACCACAAGAAATATAACTCACCTCACTAGAAATCTTTCTCATAGAGCAAATATGTGGATATAATGCAAAAGAAAAATCTATTCAGGTATTTATTCAGTTATTTATAGAAATCTTGTCACTGTAATATCTAAATAAACTTTCACATAGCTTTGATGCATTTAGACTCATTTGTTAGAAAGGTGTCACTTCCTTCACCTCACTAGCACAGGCCCAGCAGGGCAATGCAAAAAAAGTTCTTGGACATTTTAAGCATCTCTTAGGCAGAAGAGAAGCCCAAAGTGAGAATAATAAAAGCTTCCACTCAGTAAATTCCAGAGGTCCCTAAATTTCCCCAGTGCTTTCTATTTTTCTCTTGAAAGGCACTCAGTTTAGCAACTCTGCATTTTGGCAGAACTGCCTGGTCTTGCTTGGGCTGAGCAGCTCCAGGTATCACTCACACCGCAACTCAAAAGAATTCCTCTACCAGACAGGATGTCTTCCAACACCCTACTCTAGGAGGGCTGGAAAAGCACCAACAGACCCCAAGAAAATAGCAGCCTTCCCCTGTTACACAGCAACAGCCACAGCTTACTGAATCTGAATAGAGAAAGGTTCAATTTCTTTCTCTAAGGATTTTGGAGTCCTGGAGATTGCTTTAATTACTGAGCTGTGCTGGGCAAGGACGTTTCCCTCACGTATTCCTGAAAGTCAGCCAGG
Organism: Merops nubicus; assembly: GCF_000691845.1. Classification (NCBI taxonomy): domain Eukaryota; kingdom Metazoa; phylum Chordata; class Aves; order Coraciiformes; family Meropidae; genus Merops; species Merops nubicus. Next base: position 3,706 of record NW_008589231.1, read on the forward strand.
GTAAAAAAGAGGCCTTTTTTTTTCCACTGACATGCATAAAAAGAAAGGAAAATGTAATTATTTCTCATTAAGAAGAGAAAATAGTTTATAGAAATCCATTTTATCACTAAGAGAAAACATTGCTAAGCTTGTATAGTATGTTTTACCCAGAAATATCAGTTAAGAAGAAAAATAGACCATATTGATTACAGGAAACTTTTTACTTCAAAAGATGGAACAGCACAACTCATTGATAGCAGCATAGTGGAAATTATGGGGGAAAAATAAAATTGAAATTAAAAGGAAAATACTCAAATCTTGTGTTACGTTTGTGAAAGCAAACTGAGTTTTGTTTGAGTAAGAGCTGAAGGCTTTCACTAGACTATTTCACCTCAGAAGAGAAGAAAACATGAAAACTTAGCAGTAAAAATAAGAGACAGAAAATATAGACATGCCTATAGAAGAAGAAAACCTGAAATAATAATATTAAAGAAAAACAGAAAGACCTTTCTCAGGAATGAAGGAAATAAATCAGAAATAATTAAGACCCTTGCTTGAGGCTAGATAGTATAAATCAAAAAAGCCTTAGGTTGCAAAGAAAATTTAATTTAAAAAAGCCCTTCCTTGTGCTGAAGATTTATCATTTTTAAAGCCCAGTGGGGCTAGAACAGTTTTTTTCCTTGACTCCAAAGAAGTGCACTTCTGGTTCTATTGACAAATCCATTCAACTGGTATGTTGCTAAGTATTCTGAGATTTCTGTGATGATCTAATTTTTCTTTCATCTTTAAGCAAAAGAAACAATTATCTGAATGTCTGAACACCTTGTCTCTGATTGTTTACGGTGAAGAATAGTCAGACTCATAAAAGTAAAATTTGAAGTTGCTTGTTGCAAGATATTTTTAATTGTTTTCTATTGTAGCTATTACCCACTCATATCTCACTTCACCACAGTCAGTGTTAAATGCTTTTATGTAAGAGAGTCTTGCAATCAGGCCACTGCTGGCTGATAAGTATAATTCTGTACTGTTATGCACTCTATTTTTAATGTTCAAATTCAGAGTAAATGAAGGAGATCAAAGCTCCCAGTTATTGTTCTTCAGGGAAATCTCTTTTGATTGCATGAGGTAAAATTTCAGTTATGTCAGTAGGACTGATATGACAAAAGGTGTGGCTGGGAAATGCAATCTTCCAAAAGACACAAGGTCAAAACCAGAAGTGTGATTAGTGAAATTTGTAATATTTGAGCTTCAGATGGTCATCTCCAGCTAACAAGCCACAACTGAAACGACATACCACAATACAGAAAAGGAGTGAGGGGAGAACACTGTATGACAGTAACAGCATTTGGGGGTAGAGAGGATTAAGGTTCTGGTCTTCCTGCTTTTATTTCTGTAAGTCAGGCCATCAGTACAACAAAACTACGTGTCAGCAAAAAATACCTAGGGAACACGAAGGAAAGAAGACAACTATAGTACAGAGGAGAAGGTGGGCACAGAGGGAGAGGGGAATCATCAAGTATGTATGCTTGAGAGACAAGATGAGTCTGATTAGCTAAGGCATGATCAGCCAGCTGAGAAAGGCAGAAAAGGTGAAGTCAGAGAGAAAGGACTTGATTATTCTTTATGATTAAGTACTTGAATTATAAGACTGTTCAGTGGGAGAAAACAATGAACAATTCAATATATCTGGGCTCAGAATAACTTCTATGATCCCTGGACACTAACTCATATCACCCCCATTGTCAGACAACTCCACTGGCTCCTCATTAATTTCAGAACCCAGTGCAAAATGAACTTCTTGATTATAAAACTCTCCATGGGCTTGCTCCGGTCTCTCTCTCCCTCCTCTCCACATCTAGCACTGGCTTTCTCTTTTTCCCTCCAGACAATACTGTTGGTGTGATTAAAAGCTCTTGTTTCTACTGTGCCACCACATCACTTACTTTCCTGGTTTGCCAGTGGCTGTATGAACACAGATTATTAATAGAACTCATGCTGTCAGAGGAGGAAAACAAACCACTACTAAGAAACTGTAATGTGTTGGATTTTGAGGAAAGAACAAGTCATGCCTGAAGATGTATTTTCAACCCCACAGCTGGATATGTAAGAGATTAACAAATGTAAAAGCTCGTGGCCGTGATCTGGCTGCTTTGTGCGTGATGCCCAGTGACACTGTAATTCACCCCTTGTCTCTAACCAGCACAGAACACGCAATAGAAGGGGCTGGAGAAGTGCTAATGCCTGAGAATTGGCACAGGGTTAATTTGGTGCACCAGGAAACAGGAATCTTTAAAGTAGGTATTCTAAAACACTTAAGGATGAACCGTATTTTAATTTGTGAAAACCTGTCAGATCCCTGATACTTTCACTGCATATCTGTTGCTTCATCGTTACAAGTCTTATGAGCTAGAAGCAGCAGCATTTCTGGTGTATGTATTTAAACTATTAGTTGGACTTTTGATACTGCTTTTGCCCAAATTTACAGATTTATTTTTAAGAGTATTGTCTTATTTATTTTTGATTTCAAAAAAAACTGCAAAAGATACAAACACAAATAGGGTATCTCAGAAATAAGAAGTTGATTTCCAAATAAAAGCTGCTTTTAAAAGCACTTAAGCCCATTAACCAGGCCACAACAAGGCCTGGGTGAGAGACGTTCCAAAGGAATTAAAATGTATTAATGGCTTTAGATTTTTGTATTTGATATCATGAGGAGGCAGGTGCCAGTGACTACTCAAGTGTCCTAGTTTGGTCTAGAACAGATATAATTCTGTTCAATGATTTTACTTTTCTGCTATCTCTCGTCTAAGTAACTGCATTTTCTGAAGGTAATGGCATGTTTTTGCAGCTAGTGTCTGCTTTGAGCAGTGATATTGTTCAATGTTTAGAGTTACTACCAAGGATTGTTATGCAGAAAGGCCTTTGCTTATACTTGCCTCTGCAGAGACCAAGGTCACTGCTAAATCTTGTGTGCACCACGTTGGGGAGGAGCAGACAGGGCAGGTGACCCTGAACTGACCAGCAAGGTGTTCCATCCCATATACCTCATATTCAGTATAAAGCTGAGGGATAAAAAGGGTCAACCTCTCTTCTTAACAGCTTCTGTGGATTCTGCCTTCAATCCCAACCTGTGCATTCCTGAATCCTGCTGCAGAATAAGTTTTCTTATCTGATTCATAACTCTCTCCCTTAGTCTCTTTCTCTTCTCCTTCCAGCAAGAGAAAGGGCTTAACAGAGTGCCTGTCATCCATTTGGTGGCTGGCCCAATCCTAACTTGTGACACCAAGGAATCTTTCAATTAATATAATCTTTCACTTTATATAATAGCAAATAAAAGAAATCAGAAGAACAGATCTTAGACATACTGCTCTACATTAATATAATCTTTCACTTAATATAATCTTTCTGTGAAGAAATCAGAACAGATCTTAGACATACTGCTCTACTCTGAAAATGTTTTATTGTAGCCTCTTTATAGTCTTAATTATTATAAATGCTCCTATGTCAATCATTGGATATCAGTCATGAGACAATCCACAAACAACCACTCAAGGCCTGTGTCCAGTCTGCTATTTTTGAGACCCTACAGAATCTGGTCTTTGAACAACCAATCAAAATATACTCCTACTCTCTATTGCTGTACAAAGACCGAAGACTAAATATTACAGAACATAAAACAATTTCTTTTTTTCCCACTTCTCACATTTACAGGAGTGCAGTTATTCTTATGTTATCCCTGACATATAAAGTAAAATTATTTTATTTCCATTGTATAGCTGCTCAAGATCACGGAAGAGTTGTGATCCAAAATAAGGCATTGATATAAAATAACATCTTTGTTCCACTGTCTGCCATCGGTGTCTTCATAAATATGTGGAGAGACACAAGCAGGAACTTATAGAAACATGAGCCCTGGAGAAGCAGTATCCTAGACAGAAATCTTCATATAAAAAAAGGAAGTGACTGAACCAGATCTTAATTCTCCACCTACACCAATGAACAGTACTGATGGTTTAAGTGATAAGGTCACATGAGGAAATGACTGTTTGTATGCCATGGAAAGCTGTCCCTTTCAGAGATGGTTGAAAATCAGCTAGACCATATGGGTCATATTGGTCATATTGATACAAACCCATGTTACAAATGGCTTGAAGGCTTGCTGGAGGAAGCAAACACTTGACATATGACTCATTCCTAAGGAAGTTCTCAACAAAATATGAAATGGAAGAGCTTTCTTATCACTGCCTCTCATTCTCATTAGGACACCCTTACCTGTGGAGTGCCATTCACTCAGGCTTTCAATGCAGTACTCCCTTTGAGTAAACAACCTCTTTCTACCAGATAGGCCATTGACTGCTAATGACTTTCTCTTCAGAGATGAAGCAAAATGTGTAAGGAAATAATCTGGAAAGACTCCACTGAAATCACACTGGTAAAGAGAAAAGTCAGGTTTCTTTCCTGCAAAATATAGATGTGTTCTAACAAAATCTGTTCACAGAATGAAGCAGAGGTATTATGAACAGAGGATTGACTGAACAGAAAAAAACATAAGCATCACCCTAAAGCTGAAATAAAAATGGGGTGAAAGGTACAGAATAATAAAATAGAACAGAAATGTTCAGAATGAAAGAAAAGTACAGAATGCAAGGCCTCACACTGGGAGAATAAAATAATGCTGATTTCTGCAATGAGTTTGCCAATAGTGGACGGGAATGACTGAATAAAATAAATTGGTGCTTGTTTTGATTTCATTATGTATATAAATTCATCTATGCAGTGCTTGTGAAAAAGCAGTGAAAGTTTAAAATGCAGCCATCCAGCTGTTTTCAGGTAAATCTAGGGAACCTTAAGTCTATGGTGCAGACATGTGGTAAGAGTTCAGTGGAACACTGTGCAAGCCATTGCCACAAATGATGTATTTGGATTGGAATCAGTGCAGATACATAAGTATGATTAAGGGACTGTATGGCCTTTCTTACTAAGGCAAACTAGAAGGCTGGGCTTATCTAGCAGTCTAAAATGCAGAACAAAAAGGAGATGACTGATTTGTCTTTGTGCATAAGAAGAGAACATCAAATACTAACATTAAAGACAACGGTGGTTGAAACAAGGGCAAATGGAGATAAAATTCCTGTGCAAACGTATATCACAAATCCAGTCAGGGGATCAAAAACTAACACAGCCAAAGACAGTGCTTGACAAGTTTTCAGAAGCAGTCTCCTGTCCTTAGTGTGGAATCACATCCTAGCTGACTCTGGTATTTTAAAGCATTGCAACCTTCATGCTAAACCTTCATGTCCCATAGGACAGTCTCTGATATCTTTGCTTTTGTTTGTCATTATATCAGCCTTACTTCTGCTATAAATTTTGCTCATTCCTATCTGACCAACCCAAAGAAGCCTCCATATACTTCTCTCTGGTCTGCTTGTGGCACAGGACCCTGGCAGAAAGAGAATGGTCAATAACTCATGGGGTTACAATATAACCTATAAAACTACCTCAAGGAAACCACAGGTGAAAAGCAATGTGCTACCAAAAGTGAGCAAAGGCAATAAGTTTGATCCTGTAAGGCTAGTTAATACAAACAGATCAGGCAAGTTCAAGCCACCACTGAACACAGACTTTTAAAGGAAGAAAGCAGAAGATAGTCAGTGCACTTATGAAGATGGGAAATAAGATTTTTTTTCTTTTTCAGGTTGACACAGTAAAATGATAGAGCATATCAGGTGATGGGGGTCTGACGTTAAAGGGGAAACTTTTAGCCATGCCTTGGTTTTAAGTAACCAGAAATATTTTGTCTCTACACAGGAAAAATTCAAACCATGCAACGTGCAATTTATGAACTGAATTATATATATGCACACGCATTTACTTATATTTAAAGAAAGAGAAAAATGTGAATATGGAAGCATAAAATGAAAAAAAAAGCAAATAGAAATAGATATGCCAGGCACCACTAGCGTTACGCATGTTCGATGCATTTGTGATTTTATAAGATTTTCCCTTCTGTTCTCCTACACAGAAACATTAGCAACACATAATAAAATGTGTCCATTATTTATTATTGACAACCAAATTATGTACCTGCTCCCCTAGAGTGAGAAAACCAGAGATAAACAATCTGCAAAGAAAGAGGAAGCGTAGGAAAAACTACTCAAACAAGAGAGCAATCCTTTAGTGATAAGAGAAACATACTGATACAAGATAAACAGCCACCTGGGAGTCGGACGTGATTTGGAGATAAATTTAATAGCTTCCCAAGAGAGATCAAGTGTTGGCACATATTTGCCAGTAGCCATTCAGAAGTAATAGGGGACTCTCAATGGCCATCTGTAAATAGCTCTAGCTAGCCCAGCCTGCTTGATTTTATTAGCTGCACAATCTCATTTTTATTTGATTGCTTTGCATCTGTATATGCATTAGGGGAGAAAGCATTTCCTATTTTCTCAAGTCTGCTGTTTACTCCTCTTGACTGCTCTTCTCTATTTTCAAAGTTGATACAAACTTTCTTCCCTCTAAGATAAAGCTTTCTTGTCTCTTTTTTTTCTCCACTGATCCTACAGAGATTTCAAAGAAGCAGCCCCCAGAAAAATGTTGTGGGGGGGTAAGGATTTCACATTTCTCCTGAGAATGTAATGCAGAAAGCAAGTTTGGTGTGTGGTGATGGAAATGCCTTCTGCAGTGCAATCCTGGATGATCCTGCCTCTTAACTCTTGCACTGCAGAGCTTGCACTTATTTCTAACCTCCAAGAGTATCATATTTGAAGATTCCGTGCTTGGGCATGAAGAGTGGGATTTGGCATTTCATGGAAGATGGAATATAAAAGTCACTCTGTCAAATATCAGGGAAGACCATCTAATACTTCAACACATCTGAAAAGAAGTTTTGCAGTACTCCTCGATTTAATTAGGTCTGCAATATTTTGTAAATCCATTCTCCTCGTATGTTCCCTTAGTGATTATATTCTTAATTCCAAGACATATGTTAAACCCTTTGCAGTGCTGTCAATAGCAACTCTGTTCTTACAGCAATAAGCCATGAAATGTACATTTGAATTTGCTGGTTAATGCAAACAATTCTGCTGAAGAGGGAACGAGGAAAGAAAAGGAGACCAGATGAATAGTTTGGACAATATTTTTTTATTTTAGTTCACTAAAAAAGGATCTGGTAGGAGTGATCAGTGGAAATATAAACAAAAGGAAACAGACTGTAAAGTTACAAGACCAAACAGCCTGGATGACAAATTTACATTTTTCAGAAATTAGTATTTCGCAAAAATATGCTCCAGAGGGTTCTTTAAAATATGACAGAGCTTTTTCACTAGAAAAATAACTATTATTTTATGTATAGGACAGAGTATGACAGTTACTGTGCTTTTTTCCCTATATCATTAAAACAGATGTAAAAATTACTTTTAAGAACTCTGATTATGAAATATCACATGGAGGCAAAGTAGAAGGACTGAGAATACAGCCGTTGTAGCAGGAAATACAATTGATAATTTGTTCTGTAAATATGCATAGAGTACACTCACTGCTCTAGAGACATCTGATTGCCAGACATTAGATGCTAAAAGCAATCGGAGGGAAACTGAGATGACAGTCGGTGCTCTAGTGAAAATGCCTATGTACAAGCAGTTCAGGTATTCACCCAAAGACCTGAATGTTGGGTATTTCAGTGTTTTGAGGAATTAGGCTATCTACATAACTCTCTTGGACAATCTCCTCAGAAAATTTTGGTCTTGATGTTTTGTTGTTTTTTTATTAAGGCCAGATTCAAGACTGAATCTGTTCCTTATTCCAGCTCTCTGGATTTTGGCTAAAGGAACATGAGAAATCCCTGAGCCAGGCCAGAAGGAAGATACAAAGAAATGTCAGGATGTTATCTCCCACACCTTGGTTGCCCTGCTGTGGGGTCCAGCCCAGCCCAGCAATCCTCAGCCATACACAAAGAGGTTTCTTACAGCCACGTACAAGTTAGCAGGGCTGAGGAGAGCTCAACGTCTCTTAAAAACCAGGCAGCTTTTAATTAGGAGCCAGCCCTTAAGCACTGTGGTGTGACAGGGTCATTAATGTTTTCTAAGGGTCTGATCCAATTTCCACTGGCATAAATGCCAGTTATGAGTATACTAAACTACAAGTCAGATATAAATAAGCTTAATTATTGTCCCTAAATCGGTAATGGGCATGCTTAATTATTTTATTTCTGCTAAGCCATGCTTGCTTTAGGGTAATTTTAAACTTTCTTGGCCTGTTTTCAAAAACATTACATAGTCAGTATAACTCTCTATTTTTGTTTCTGTTTCCATTAATAAAAAGAGCAGCAATTAACATATTTAGGTTCCAAGACAGCACAAGAAATTCTAATGTGTTATGTTGATCTGTTATAATTAATTATCACTTCCATGTCATTTTAATAATTTTTTCTTAAACATCAGCTGTTATAACTTATGTAAAGATATTCCCATTCCAAACAACTTTATATAGTACTTAAAATTTCAGGTTTTATTTAACTACTGAAAATATCGATAATTTGAACTGCTTTTGACTATATAACTACTTAAATCAACCATACCCATCCATAATCAAGCGTATCCATTTTTTCAGGGTCAAAACAAAATTTGTGCTGACTGCTGACAGATCTTTTTACTTGAATACAGTATGCATGATGTTTATTTAAATAACAGAAATTATTCAGTAGGCTAGCTCAACTCTTCCCAGGCACAGGGAGATTTCGTAGATTTTGAAGTGTTAACTAGATCTTCTTTCACATGAAACATCTGCTGTCTACAAAGTTCACTTTTCAATCTAGGTCACAGTAATTTCTATCCTCTCCAAAACAGTTTTTCAAGCATTATATTTCCTTCATTGCTTTTATCTGCAATCATTCTCCTTAAAAACGCTCAGTGCTGATCATTTTCAAAGAAGTTTGTGATTAGATGTGTTTGGAACAGATCAGTATTTTAAGCACAATCCATAAATTTAGTATATAAATATGTTTCTTCCACTTTCAAATTGTCTTTAAAAACTAAGGAATTGCAATAGACTGAGAGAAGATACTGCAGAAAGACTGGAGAAGATCATGGCTAGCATCATAAATACACCACTTCACTGCATATAATAGGAGGATTTCAGTTTTGAATTTCTTAGCAAGAGAAAAATGGAAATTTTGCACAATAGAAAATATTTCTTGAAATCTCTTTTCAATTCACCTATCCACATCTTGTTTCGTTTCTGTAGTCTTAAAAAAAAGGTCCTGTGTAATGTAAATATATATTTTTGTGTGGATTAATTCAGACCCTCTCTCACTTTTGCTGCGCGTTCATACTAATTTTATGCAACACATTAGCTGAGATGATGTTATCTTGAGTAACTCTTATAGAAAAGCTATGTGTAATTTACACTGTTTACTGGGTACTCAGGGCTTGGCAAATGGGGTGAGAGACTCTCTAGGACTATCAAATACATAAAGGTAACTGACACGGAAAGACTTCTTGTTCTATGGAATCTTCAAAAGGTAATTTATTTTGGTTGCTGCTGAAATAGATTAAATGTGAAGCTATGGACCAGAGCAGACACACGGACTTTCAGCTAAATATTTTCTGATAAATAGTAAAGGTAATTCTCTATCAATAGTAAAGAAAGCCACCACTGTTAAATAATTATTCAGTAATAAATGTGAAGAGGAGAGGTCAGTTTTGTTCATTTTTTCATACTCATTACAAAGCAAACAGCCCTGGCAGAAGGCCACCACCAGCCTTTGGAGCTTTCTTATATTCCCAGCAAATGCTGCCACCTAGTACTTCAGCTACGGAGGCAGCATTAGACATTCATCATCCTGAGAACCATCTGCATGTGGTTAGGAAGTGCTGTACATTCAAGGCAGCAACACTAGTATTAGTCTGCAGAAATATTTTTTTAAAGTGTCTCATTGAAGACAATAGGTTAACAGAAAGATCTCAAAATATGAAGAAATAGGGTAGTTAAAGGATATGCACCCAGACTCAGTGAAGAGCTAGAAAGAGTTCAGTCCAAAAAAAACCATCAGAAATACCCTGTCAAAGCTATTATTGCAGCTAAAACACATCATGAGCCTTCTCTCTGTTTTCATAAGGGGTGAAAAAAATACAACTTTTTTCACTAAGGCATCCAAATCTCAACATATACTGATGCACTCTAGAAAACTTTCCACTTTTGTCTACACTGCAGTCACTTGGCATACACAAGTGAAATGTACCATCTGTACACTAGCAGCAAAGGTCACAATGAACCTGGCAGGCTGACAAACTTCTATCCAGTGACAGCCTGATCTGAAGCTCATGTATCCCATCTTCATTTATAGTATTGCTTATGCAAGGTATATTAATGGTTCGCCCTAATTATACTGTAGTTTCACCTTTGGCTGAAGTACAGATTTGCTCATTTTCTTCTCCAAGGTTGGTGAAAGAATCTGGGTGAGCCAAATGTTTCTTCTGGGATGAGGAGTTTCCCAGACTCTGTGAAGTCTCTAAGCAGGTAACGTTTACCTTAATCTCTGGTGGCATGTAAAGACTATGTTTTTTTTCAAATCATCTTTCAAAAAATCTGAGAAAAAAAAAAAAAACATTTTCCTATTTTTTGCACATTCAGTCATGAGTTTTCATTTGAAAGTCTGCCCATGATGCCCACTGGTTGAACAGGAATGTTACTTATTTTTGCCAGCTAAGCTGTTATAACAAGGCTAACCTACTACAGCTAGTGTTGGTAACTGAATCCTAAAAGGATGTTTATTCTGACAGTTCTTGATCACATCATCTGATTATAGAGCAGTAGTTTTCAAAGGTTATATAAGATTTACAGGATCATAGGTCTCGTGATTTTTAGGATCATCCAGAAAGTTCCTCAGCTAGCATTATGTCTTTTTTTTACCTAAGGAATTATATAAAGTTATGAGCCTTGCAAACTGTGTCTTTGGGAAGAGAAAAATAACATTAAATGATGTGCCTGCTACAGATTCCTATTAGCTTGTAAAGAACCTGAAACAGTTTCCTAATCATAAAAGAATCCAATAGGATCAGGGATTTTTTTCTTGAAGCCTCAAGTCCCTTTTAGAAAGCATTAAAAACTCAAATGTTCTCTCTCTTCTCAGTCACACGGCAGTTCTTCTCTAACCCACAAGTATGTCTTGCAACTCTTGTCTTCTTGTCAATGGCAGAGATGCACATGTTCACAGACAAAAGCTCTTCTGAAAAAGCATTTGGAAGTGTGTGCAAGTGCTTTCACTTTAACCAATTGCAGGTGCTGGCATTCAGAGTGGAACAATTTCCATCTCAACCGCTTCTCTGCATAACTGCAAACCTTGCAATTTCCTATCACTTCCTTAAAGCATTCGTCTTCCACAGTCCTTCAAATAATCACACTGCAATCCTGAATTTCAGCAGAACAGGAAAGAGTTTTTAATAGTTAAAGATGTTAATGTAATTCCCTTCAGTGCTTATTATCACTACTAGGTGTTTTAGTAACTAGGTTTATTTGACTACAGAAATGAGTGCAGCCATTGTTAAGATCTTATACTGTAACAGAAAAGGCAGTGAATTATTATGCTTATATATGGAAAATACTATAATGGGTCGTGTATTGAGATTGGTCTTCCACCTGCATGATGTGCTGAGAATTATCAATGAGAAAATATGTGGGTCCTAATGAAAAGTATGATTGCTATGCTGTCTACACAACTTAACTTTCACCCCTGCTGACTCTGGCAGTCACAGAGATCAAATCTTTGCAAATTTCTTCCACTGTAGTGTCAGAAAAAAAACTAATTTATATTTTGGATCTTTGCAAAATTGTTCATTATGCAAATCCTATTTTGTGAAATGGATGTAAGAGTGGCAGAAGTGATTGAGGCTGAAAGGTAAAAAAGTCTATAAGTTATGGGAGAAAAAAAATACACAAGGGTGGAAAAGAAGAAGAATTTTTCTATTCAGGTGCTTCTGGAAAATTATTTAAAATTCCAACTTCATGTTTTTGCTTTTCAGCTTTGTGCCTAACTTGTCTGAAAATAAAGTATCATAAAAAAACTTTTATACAAAATGCAGCAATTTAGAACACTTTCATCTGTAGGGAGGTACTAAAATCTGCTGTCTGCAGTTCCTCTGTGCTCAGCTTAATAGTGTATGACTGTGCTGCAACATTGCTACTTTATAACTCATTTTTGGATCATCTCTTGTCAGTCAATTTATTCCATCTGCCAGTGCAAATTTGCTGACAAAGGTCTGCCTTCCTTAATCAGATAAAACTCCTATTAACAAAAGATGGCAGCATGGCTCATTTTATTGCTAGGGTCCTACTCCATGAGTTCATATTTCCTCAAGTATGGCAACTATTGACCTTGGCAGTCTGGATTGATTCATCCAGTTCAAGGATCACTTAGCTTCCCTGGTGAGTGATGGTTGCTTGGCTGACCACAATCTTTTTCATTTCCTGTTGATTTAATAATGTTTCTTATTTTATAGATTATTGTAACATTGAATTATAAATTTGGATCTTTATTCCATTTCAGCCTTTCTGGATCCCTTTCTAGAACACTGTTAATCAAGGAGAATGTCTTGCTCCCAGTCTGTTTCCCAACGTACTCATAAATACAAGTATTAAAAAATATGCATCCACACGTTAGAGGCAAAGGGGTCACAAATAATATAAAGATACGAAAGATACAACCCTCCTAACCAACTTTCATTCATTCTTTTACAGACAAAGAGCATTCTGCTTTCTGAGCAGATTTAGAAAATTTGGCTAACTAGAAATTTTTTAAATATACCAGAATTCAAACCCAAACTTTAAAATTTGACATGAGGTACATTTTATGAAATCTTTTCATGGATATGGTTATGAGAACATTATCAGGAAAAGAAAGCCAAATATAAATTTACAGTATATGTTTCAAATTATTTTCACCAAATTATTTGTGGGGTTTTTTTTATTCACATGATTATTTTCTGGTAGTATAGAGCTTAAAAATTAGTTTCAGTGGAACATTCACAAAACTGAGAAATGCTTTACAAATACAGATGGCAATTTTCCTAAAACAGAACAACCTAATTCAAGACATAAACTCTAATAATGGTACAAGAACAGGAAAACTGGTAGGATAACAGAAAAAAAAAAAAACTCATCCAGCTACTGAGTTAAGTACCTGTTTGTACCAATATTCTAGAATGACTATTAACCTCTTATTAGATTTCTTGAGTTCTGAGTACAGCTTTGGTTGGTAAAAATGCTACAGGATATAACTGAAACGCAGCTATTAGTTTTTTGTAAGTAATTCTACATCACAGCTTTCAGTGCAAGGCAGTCATACCTGAACTACCTGTGAGTCAACCTATATGTAAATTAAACCATTCAGGCACTCACTGCAGAATAGCTGCAGCAATATGCAGCTCCTTACAGGCTAATTTGTTCAGTTTCTTGGCATGGAGGCTGAGATGAATGCGGAAGGGTACTTGGCACAGTGTATTCTGCAGCACTGTGACCTCCAGAAGAGCACGGTGCCACACAATGAACAAATCTGCTCAGACACTGAGTTTCAATCTATATCTACCAAGCCCCTTTCCAGTCCACCCAATTCACCATGCCTTGTCCATGGCAGAGTGAGGTCTGCCACTTTGAACGACCAGGATCACTGTGGCTCCGCACACTACAACCACTTATGAAAATATGAGTGTATTTCTGTCATTTCTGACCTGACCTAAAATGTGTGTTTTAACCTCTTGGCCACCCAGAGTGATATTTAGGTTTCAAAGTTTACTTTGGCTGACCCACTCAGGCAAAGCAATGGCTGTGCTCTGCTAATGAAGCTTTTGGAAAGCTCTCCTGGACCATACTTCAGTGATTCCTAGCACTTACCTTTTGCTCCAGTGGGCTTCCACGTTTGCCTTTTTTCTTTCCCATAGACTCAGCTGATCAGTTCCCTCAAATCAGCCATTTTACAGATTTCTGTCCTATATCGGTCGTCCCATCCATCTGTCTTCTTCTAGTAATTTTCAGACTCCGGTACTTTAGTAACATTTTCTAGCATATCATTGCTCCCTGGAGCCGCTTAGGCTACTCTATAAAACCATCTTACTTATGTCTCACTCCAGTGCCTCCAGCTTCATGCCATGCATCAGTGGCCTCCAGCTCATTGCTCTACATCACTTGCCTTCTAGCCTATGTTCACGGACATTGGCCCACATTTTAATTAGGATAAAACTGAGACTAAACAAGAAATCTATCAAGTAAAAATGTAAATTAGACTCAGTTAGTTGCAGGTGCTATCGTTTTATCTTAATGAGCATTTGATATAAAGAGTACTTTACAAACCATAACGAATTCCACACCACAAATTCTTGGGGTTTTATTAAGTTTTTGACAACAGTTTAATTTTGCACCTAAAGGGAACAGACATCCTGTCATCCAAGACTGCTTTCCCAAGCCAGTAATACACTCTTGTACTGAATCATAACTCAGTGTCATGCCAGTGTTTTTCAACACCTCCTACCACATTCACAATAAAATACGACCAGCTAAAGTGAGAAACACACAAGGATGCTTTCTCATTCTCTGGTGCTAAATGAAATTAGTAAGATACTACTAGACAGAAGCATACCTAATAATTTTGTGGTATTGACCAGCAAGGGAAAGGAAATAAAGTTGGAAGGTCATCATAAAATTAAAACAGCTACAGGAAAAAAAAATTATAACTCTGGAAAGTCAAAACGCTGCATATATTAAGCCATGTCTCACTTCTTTTGGGTACTTCAGTTTCTGTCAATCTTTATGTATGCAGCTAATGGTTCTCAAACTTTAGGCTATTTTGATATCAGTTTTGTCTGCTTCAGCAAAATGCCATATGTACATTCCTTTAATTTACTTCCTTGCAGGTCTGTAAAGCAGTATATTGGTTATTATATAGTTATACAGTCTTAGTCTGTTTTATAGATAAGGGAGGGAAATTATATGGAGCACTTGAATCTTTATCTCAGTCAAAGGTCTAGTAGTTGTCTTTCATTATTCTTACAGATATACAATAGAAGTAGTATCTGTAGTGGCTTTACTAGTAATCCTAAAATAAAATCCATAAGAAGTGAGAAGAAACATCTCTAATGACTAAAAAAAAACAACTTTTTTTTTGACATTTTCAATATTTAAAATATTTAACTAACTGAAAGCAGGAACATTCAAAAACTAAGAACTAATATGTTAAGTCAGGTCCTATACACAAATATAATATCAGCTCCAAATCTGATGTGAGTGTTGCATCTACCTGGCCTATTATTATGAACAGGTTAAAAATCAAACACAAAGTGATGAGTAGATCTTAACAGATCTTCAGTCTCCCTATCCCATCCCACAATCTGCACCCAAACGAAGAGGTGAGTTAATCAACAGCTCACAGGGAAGGAGTCCAGTGAGGCTTTCCCTGTTGCAGTGAGAGAGACCCTGAGCCCTGTCTTCAGAGCCAACGGTGCTTCACATGAGTAAGGGCAAGGTCAGCTGAGCTACAGCCACTGGAGTGGGATTTTGCAGTGTTCTCAGCCTTTGTAGAGCCAAGCTAAATAACGAGACTGAAAAATAGCTACAGAACTTTAAGCCCAAGAAAGAGCAAATACTCAAATATTTCTTTGCTCTGCATCAGTTTTCAAATGAAAGATGTCTGTGGTGCTAGCACACTTTATGCACAGGGTACTGAAAACAAATTGGTCCTGCCTAATGAGACCCCACACAGTTTTCACTGCCCATTTAGGGGAAGGAGGTCAGGAGGAACAGAATGATATGCAACAGACACTACTTTGTAAACCTTGGCTCATTTTTCTGACATTAATTGGGATGAAAAATCCCTTTTATGTCATATCAGCTTCTAGATCACATCATTCTGGATATGGCAGTTCAAGTCTCCCTTTTAAAGACATAGGATTCTTCAGAAAAATTGTACAGTTCAGGATTTAAACTTTAAAAAAAACAAAACAAAACAAACACCACAAAAACAAGGGGAAAAATGAAGTTCTAAATGGAGCTAAAATGTCAAAAAAAACCACTTGATCACCCCTTTTGATTCAGAAATGTATTTAAATGAATGACATAAAAATAAAAATTGAGGCAGTGGTATATAGAAGTTAGGCAAGCCAGACTACTTCATTTTTTCACCTCGGTCACACCACACAGGACAGTTGAAAAAGGTTATACCTCATTAGAGCAGAGAATAGTCTTCTCCAAATCCAGGGTCTATTATAGGTAAGCAATTAGCTTGGATATCTAAACCTTTTAGTTTACATTTATTCCAAAACTTTCAGCGGGAACTATATGCAAGATTTTCCCACCATCAAGTGAATGTTAAGAGAGAAAAATAAGGGTGCTTAGCAAAAACATTGATATGTTGCCCCACCATGGATTCTAACCAGGATCATGTGGTCAACATACATCCTAAACACGTGCAAACTGAGAGACAGCAAACATAGCTAGCTGTTCTGCCAATGACAGGCCCAACAAAAATGACACCAGCAG
>NW_008589232.1:0-1822 GCF_000691845.1 Merops nubicus
CGTCCTCGCGGGTACATCACATATTCCATCAGGAGGAGTCGCTGTGGTAAGGGTGGCTGTGAGCGGGTAGAATTTTGTGAACTCCTCCAGCAGCAGAAGAGTGTGGAGGAGATGGAGGGGCAGCAGCAGGAGAACCCCCATCTGAATATTGGTGCGAGCCGAGGCCTTCTGACGAAGAACCTGAAAACCACAGCTCACCTGTCCTCACCATGGCAGAGCGGCTGAAGCGCTCCTTCAGCCGGAGGGCCCGCCAAGAGCTGCGCACGGCCTTCTTCTCACTGTACAACATGGCTACAACCTGGCAGAACAGGCAGAGCAGCAACATCGCGGGGCCGGCGGAAGTTGCGTGCACCCTTATGTCTCCTATCCCGGAGGCCCCTGCCCTGCACCGCTGCCTGGACGGCTCCTCTGGAGACCACCTCGGCAGCTGCCTGCCAGAGCAGGTGCACCTGGGACCACCTGTGAGGAACTGCAGAATACGAAGAAGGCCTCAACATTGCCCGCAACTGAAAGGGGACTTGGACGAGGTGCCCTTGAGCTGTGGAGGGGGACGCTGACTCCCTCCGTCGGGAACACCTGTCCAAGCAGCGTGCTCCGAGCAGCCCAGAAAGCACCACAATGGTTCAACTTGGAGGCTGGAGAGGAGCAGAGAGGCACAACGATTCGACCTACCAAAGGTAGTGGAAGATCACCTCTCCTGCCTAGCAGCCTGTTCAAAATGCTGGACCTGGAGCTCCAGCCCCATATAAGCAACTCGCTAAAGTCTTGGGGGTTCTCTCGCTCGCCCTCGCTGTCTCTCGGAGACGGACGACTTCGTGGACTGCGCCTCCTCCTGCGGCTCTGCTCTCTGTCCACCCCGCCCCCGCTGGACCTGGGAGGACTGCTCCCAGACCAAAGTCTCCCTGTGCCGGCGGGACCCGGAGGTGACATCAGGCCTGGGACCCGCAGTAGTGGTGATCTCTCTTTCTCCCTCTCTTTTTCTCTCCTTTTTCTTCTGCTTCCCCCTTTGCTCCCTCTCCTTACATTCTAAGTATCAAATAAATGGTTCATCCCTTGACTCCGCTGGAGTCTTCCTTCTGTTCTCTGGGAGTATACGAGAACCCAGTCTCAGTAACCTGTCTAATTGGGCATCACTCTGAAGCTAAGCTCAGCCGCCCTCCACACACCCAGTATCATCTGAGGGCAGTTGCAAAGCCAGGGGTTTGAACTGCTGCCAAAACCTACTGCAAATCGACAGGTGGATCGTGACAGCAACTCAGAAACAGAGCTTCAAAGCTCAGCTTTTACGTCAGCCTACGTGGAGCTGCATGGCCCAGGAGGCTCTTTCGCCCAGTCTATGCTCCCAAGAAGCTTCTTGCTCTCTCTGTGTGCTTTCTTCCTCTGTGCTTCCTCCTGCAGTTTTGTAGTTGATTCCTGATGTTACTCAGTTTTGCAGTTTTTGCCTAACTTGCCCCTGTCACCCATCTCGACATTAGCCCTTTTCTGCTAGGGATAGATTTCTCTGGGGAATACTCTGGACTTCTCCGTTCTCCAGCATAACCCAGTAGGTGCTACCAGGACCATAGGCAGACAACACCCCCCGAGTAGGTTTGTGCACCCACACCAGTTTTGCTAGCAGATTCCTTTTCACATATCACTGGGACCCCATCTCCATCTGTTTTGTGCAAGAGGTTTCACTGAGCAGGACCCGCTCTGTTCACGGATCCTCTGCTGCTCACCAGCCACGTAGCCTGCGCTAGGTGCTTCTCCCAGTTCTTAAAAGTTCCACCCCCCATGGCTTTTAGGGTGGTCTTCAGCAGGCCATTGTGGCGCTCCACCTTTC
>NW_008589232.1:2030-2311 GCF_000691845.1 Merops nubicus
GGTTTCCAGCCATCCCCTACTCTCTTCCACCACTTCTCCCCAGGCAGAGAGATAAGCAAAAGAAGGCAGGAGTAACAGAGATTTTGCACGGATTGGAAGTTAATTAAAGATAAAATATTTAACAGGGAACAGAAAGCAAGAAGGGTAGGAATTAACAGGGTAAAAAGATGGCAGGGGTAGCAGGGTAAGAAGGGATCAATTTCCAAAATACAAAACCAGGCACTCTGTTGAAGCTCCCTTGTACTGGACCCCGATGGATTGAGGTGGATGGAAGCTGGATG
>NW_008589233.1:0-3934 GCF_000691845.1 Merops nubicus
CAGGGAGCCCGGCCCCGGGCGGAGACTGTCTGTGTGCAGCCCCCGCCAAGGCGCGACTCGGGACCGCGGCTTCCCCCCCAGCTGCCCTGGCCTCGCCCGGCTGCCCCTGCCCGCTCGGTCTCGTGTGAATTTAAGAAGCGTGCCGTCGGTAACGAAACGGCCCCGTGTTCGCCGCTGCAGCCTTGTCGAGAGCCGGGCGAGCACCACTGCGCAAGAGGCCAGCGAGTTTCGAGCAGCGGAGTGAGTTTAAACGGTCCCTCTAGCGCCGTTAGCAAAGCCTTTATTAGCAAATGGTGTCTATCTAACGTCCTCTCTTTTACAGAGCTGCCAACGCAGCAAGTTCCCCTGGTACCTTCTCCCGCGCTGGCCAGGAGGCATGGCTAACTGCTGATAGTGCTTGCCGGGGCAGTTTCTTGTCCTGACAGGGCAGCTCCAGATGCACATGTGGACGTAAACCTCCACCTGTGGATTGCAGCTTGAATCTGCAGCGTTCAGAGTGTTCACAGACAAATGGGTAGCAACAGTGAGAGGGGTCTCATTAGAAATAACGTCTCTCAAGTGAAAGGTGGAGGGCTTGCCTCAGCAGTACCGACCTTTCTTGACTGCCAGAGTTCTAGAGCGGGGCAGTACTTTTAAGAACTGTAGTTGCTCTTTCAACCAAAATATTTTTTCTTGCTAAGAGACACAGAAAGTAAAAGTAGGGTCAACAAAAAGAGACATGCATCATCACATGTTTCCCTTCACACTTGCCTCACTTTGAATGACAGTAAAACATCATCAATGATCAAGGCATGCTAGCAGCAGAGACCCCAGACATGATTAGAATCCCTTTCTATTTGGTTTTACACAAGATTTCTTTCTAAAAACTGTGGAGACCCAACTGTTCTTAATCACTTTACAACAGAAATAATTACTGGGAGTTTCCCAATATGACTTTGTCCTATGTGGAACATCATATTCCACAGCTCATCATTCCGGTCCAAGAAGAACATACGGGACCTTGCTATGTACCCTTGCTGCAACTCATACCTGGAGTAGTTGGGTCGCTGTAAAGTTAAGCATTGTTTTCTCAGTTACTACAAAGTACATTTTTTCCTTGCTTGGAGCTTTTTTTTTTTTTTTTAAATTCTTAAGAAATGCCAAATATTTGGTGAATAATTTTCAAATGAAATAGAAAAAGAATTATCACTAGTTAATGACCACTTCCATCAAAATCCTTTTAATTCTATAATTTTTGAGCACACTGAAGAAGATAGAGTCCTTATTTTCCAGGAAAGTCATCTCACAATGTAGTTTTTATTTCAAAACTTTAAACTGCTTTTTTACATTCCTTATATTCCGTGCTAGCTCCTTACAAGGCTGTAACACTGAAGATGACCCTGAATAAAGTCCAACTTCAACTGATCAGCCTTCTTGGGGATACTGAGATAGAAGTGACCCTTCCTCCATGGTTTCATAACCAAACTGCAACCATGAAAACCATCAGTCTATAGTTTGACAAACTGACAAGCCATTTGTTGCTCCTGACTAAACAGCTGTAGTTTATCATTATGTCAAAATACCATCCAGCTCCAGCCATACCTTCCATGCTAGACAGTTTGTTCTTGATTTAGAAGTGGAAGGAAGGTGAAGAATATATTAATTAAAATGTCAAATCTCATGGGAAGAGTCTCTCCAAGTTAGGAGAAAAAGAAAATAGGATCACGGTTAATCAAGAAACTCGTACAAGTAAACCTCAGTACTGTGGTCTCTTGTGGGTAAGTTTTATAAAGAACGTTATTGCTCATACAGTTTAGCTCATTTAGCCCTGACTGCTATGACAAAAATCAAGACAGTGAGGAGGAGTTAGAAAAAAACCCCAAACATGCAGGCATGAAATGACAAAAACATAAAGAAGCAAGTATACAATACACTGTGTACTACAAATTAGAAAGTTTTTTTTAGACGCTTTTTAACATCATTGTATGTCATTTATATTCACAAGAGCTGTAAATTAATTGTTCTTGAAACAGCAGTTATGTAGAAGAACCAGGCCTGAACTGGTTCATAGAGCATGGTCTCTTTCTATAGCAGTTCTCTTCTTCATGAGATCTTTTTCATAGATCAAATGCAGACTATTAAAGATGTAGCTGACGAAAGAAAGTGTTCCAGAGAGGACAGTGCTGACTTTTCACTCTGAAGGATATGATCATGCAGACCCAGAGACAGTTTAAAAAATTCTAATCCTAAAATCTTTCTAGTCTAGAGAAAATGTGTCTCTGCTGGTTTACCCCCCTTAAGTTTAGAAGAGAAATAAATACAGCTGAATAAAGTAAGATAGAGGAAGAAGATTCTTACCATCAAAGCTCATTCAACTTCTGAAACACCATCAGCAAAACACTATAAATCCAATTACTACCTACATGAACTTTATTATTTTATTCCATAATAAATGCAGGGAGCATATGGAAGAAAACGTACTTACGTAATTCAAGTCTCCTGTCATGATATCAGTGTCGCCACTCAGCCAAATTTTATCCTGAATAAGTTTTTCAAGCCACTGCTTTCAGAGAGTAGAAGCAGTTAATTTGGAGGTTAATACATTTGATACCAGGATCAGTAGGTTTTTGGTTCCTGGGTGGCACCATTATTTGAACTTCAGTTCAGGATAAAGACAAGAAACAGACCATTTTCATTACTGAATCAATAGGATAATTTGTTTTCCCATCAGAACACAGGCATGCAAGTAGCCTAACTTTAAAATGTTCATTTTTTTGCTATGCTAATCACAGAACTATCGAATACTTTAGGTTGGAAAGGACATTTGAGATCACTGAGTCTAAACGTTAACCCAACATTGCCAGGTCACCACTAAGCCATGTCTGTAAGCACCGTATCTACATGTCTTTTAAACACATCCAGAGATGGTGACCACTTCCTTAGGCAGCCTGTTGCAGTGCTTGACAAACCTTTCAGTGAAGAAATTTTTCTTAATATTCAATCCAAACCTCCCCTGGTGCAACCTGAGGCCATTACGTCTTGCCCTATCACTTGTTACTTGGGAGAAGAGACTGATCTCCACTTTGCTGTAACCCTCCTTCCAGGTAGCTATAGAGAGCAATATGGTCTCCCCTGAGCCTCCTTTTCTCCAGGATAAACCACCCCAGTTCCCTCAGCTGCTCCTCATTAGACTTGTTCTCTAGACCCATCACCAGCTTCATTCCCCTTCTCTGGAGATGCCCAGAACCTCAGTGTCTTTCTTGTAGTGCCAGGCCCAAAACTGAACACAGTATTTGAGGTGCAGCCTCACCAGTGCTCAGTACAGGGGGATGATCACTCTCCTGGTCCTGCTGGCCACACTAGTTCTGATACAGGCCAGGATGCCATTGGCCTTTCTTGGCCACCTGGGCACAGTGCTGGCTTGTGTTCAGTCGGCTGTTGACCAACACCCCTAGGTCCTTCTCTGCCCGGCAGCTTTCCACCAACTCATCCCCAAGCCTGCAGCATTGCATGGGGTTGTTGTGGCCCAAATGCAGGACCCAGCACTTGGCCTTATTGAACGTCATACATTTGGCATTGGGCCTTTGATATGACAGATTCTGATACTTTGAAATTATTGATTTTCAAGTTTTTGTTTGTTTTGTTATTATTGTTGCTTTAATTACTGCACCAATTCTCTCATGAAAGCCGCTTAAATCCAGCCACCTCTTTCTAATCACAACGAAGTCTGTTTTAACAAGCGGCCGAAGCTGAGGTGATTTTGCATCACGAGGCGCCCGTGTGAGCCCACCGCCTAAGCCACTGACGTGTGACAGCACACACCATTCACATCTGTGGGGTTGCTGCAAACCCGGACCTCACCCGCACGGGCCAACTCGATGATCCTAAAGGTGTTTTCCAACCTAACCGCCAAGGTTCTACGGCTGTACGCGCTCACCGCCCCCGCCGCGGACGG
>NW_008589234.1:0-18081 GCF_000691845.1 Merops nubicus
GGAGTGCATGGGGATCACAACTTCTCTTCAGTGAGAGACATTGAAAGAGTGAGTAGAAAATGAGCTCTTGTGCTTCTCCTCAAGACTATGTGAGGTCAGCATAGAAGAGAATGCAGTGGGAAAGGCAATTTTCTCTGTTTTGGAACTTTTCCAACAATTTCAGTTTGATGAAGTAACTCTTGATAGTTTTATATGCCAGTCCTTGATAAAAGCATCAAAGTCTACTTGAGAACCCATTTCTGTTGAAACTTTCAAATTTTTGTTCTAAGAGAATATTTAGGTCTTTGCTGAGCAACAGAAATCTCAGGTTTGCAACTTGCCTATTTTGTGGTTTTTTTTTTTTTTTTCTATTTAGTGTTTGTGTCTTTTCAGAACTGTTTTTATTTTTAGTAGAGTTTGTCAAGATCCTTATTTTTGTATGCACAACAGTTTCCAACATGATTGAAATCTGTGATGAAAAATTTATGGATGTGTTTAGTGAAGTTTTTCATGTGGAAAAAAATTCCATTTCTACATGCAAGAAATAATACAGAAAACTTTAAACTTTCATTTTAAGTAATTTCCTTGTTTAGCAAATGTGAGAATAAAAAGCCAATACAGAAAAATCCCAAGTACTGTCTTCCATGGCAAGCCATGCTTCAGCCACTAGACTGGCTGGTTAGTCTGGTTTTGCCCATTTTTTGTGAATCTGGGAGGGCTCTCAATATGCAGCTCATAAATTTTCTTTGTTACTGATGTCCATATTTCTGTAAATTCCAAAAATGGGGATTGGTTAACTTTTCTGCATTGTGTTCTGTATGGTTCATAGCACAAGCTGTCTTGTCCCATTATTTCTCTTCTTTAGAGTGATACTTCAAAAATCCTGGAGCCATGTGATATCAATAGCTACTGCCTGTCCCACAGCCGGGTGACTCCTTGCTCCCCTCGTCTGTACCCTTATTTCCTTCTGCCTTGTTTTGTACCTTCTCTGAGGCATGTGCTCTTTGTGTAGGTGAGTGCAGCTGGCTCCTCCTCTGCAGCTATTCACCCTACTCCACACAGAGTTTGGTACCATAGGCATGTGCCTCATCAGTAAAGGCAGTCTGAGACCTACCTTCTCTTAAGCTGCAGATCCTTTCAGCTATGCTGAAAACTCTGTGTTGGCTCCACTGATTAGAATTACATGAGATACATGATTTGTAGGAGGAAAGAGGCCTGAGACAGATGAGGTAACCCTAGCTCAGTGTTACTGCATGGACCCATGCAGATCTGTACTGACGGTCCCAATGACAGGAGAAGGTATTTGACCCCCTCCAAAGCTTTTGCTTTGCCTAATCTCTCCTTATTTTTCACAAGTATATTGACATGTTTATAATAAACTTTTTTTCAGAAGTGACAGATGAATTACAAACCATCAAGACAGAGATTTCACACGTTGCTGTGTTAGCAAACAGTGTTCCAGTTTCTTTCTTCTGGAAAAGCTGCTGTGTGGTAGGAAATGTTGAAGCGGGATGAGGGCTTAGGAAGATGTGCAGTTCAGAAGAATCTGCCGGGTACTCAGCCTTTAATCATGCAGACCATTAGCCTGCTCTTAGCAGACAAAGCAATCAATCTGTAAAAGAGATGCAGATATGTAGGTCAAGGTCTTTTCTCCCAGTTTATGTACTCAGTAACTTGACAGGTACAGGAACAAAATGTCTAGAGCTGAGATAATTCATTCCTGTCCCAGACACATTGTGGACTTGTTCAGTGGGGCAATATTTCAGTGAGGGTGTGGCATACAGAATGATAGTCTGATGCTGATGCAGAGAGGAGCCAGCAATAGTTCAAGTTGAAAATAAAGGATCTCCTGGTCAGAATGACACTATTTGTAGTGCACCTGCATGATGGGTCCAAACCAGGCCTGGCTGCTGATACTGGGTGCATCTCTCTAGCCTGAACAGAGCCAGGTCTCTCACATCTGTCCATGCTATGGTTCATTCATTATTTGATACAGAAAAGCTCACGGTATCTCTGAGCCTCAGAGAGGCTGAAGACATCTGCTTTGGTGTTAGGATATTTGTTCTTGTCAGGACAGCTATGGCCTCAGCTCTCCATGGCTCAGGAGAAACACAGAAAGTCAGATTCCCCTAAAATTCTTCTGTGCTAAATTTGCAGGTGATGGAGCTCAAGAGCTGAATTTACCATCCTGCATATCCTTCTGTGCTCCCTCTGACTCAGAGGCATGGTTTCAACACCAGGGGCAGTAAATAGGCTGAGTGTACTTCTAGATGAAGATGAGTGATTGGGGCAAAGAGCTCTGAGAAGCTCCTGACACAGGAGCTTGATTTCCTGTCTCCTGGTATGTATTTCTACAGCATTGCACATAGTGAAAACAGAAGAGGACCACACTCCACAGGTGGGGCTTAGTCCTATGGAGCTGTGATGAGGATGCCTTGAGAAAGGACCAATTCTTGAGGCTTGGGCACGGCTTTGAAATGTAGATATGAGGTAGGTGAAAAGATGTTTAGTGATGGGAATACGCAAAACAGAACTGCACATACTTTGTGCAAACACTTGGGTGTACAAGGCTATTGCATGAGAAGTTTATTGCAGTTTCAGATGTGTTTTATTTTTTATCTGTCTCCATCTTCCCTGTTTCCATGTTGCTAGGAGTCAAGGTGCAACATGCATTTGCCAACAGGACAGCTTGTTTTTCTTTTGGGGTAAGATCTCCTTAGACAAGCTTTTGTTTTGCATCAGAATCAGCGGTGGTCAAGTAAAAGTCCCCAGGGAAGCACGTTTGGGCTCTGGAGTGGCTGTGAAACAAAGGCTTTAGAGGAAAGAACACATCATATTTCAAAACTGACAGGAGGAAGGAGCATGGGTATGAGGGCTCTCTGGGGTTGCTTTGCTTTGGTGTTTTCTGTTTAAGCACCGATGAGGGTGAGGACCTGCAGGAACGTGCATGAAGAGCTCTTCTGAGCTCACCAGGAGCTGCCCTGTCTGCGCAGTGCCGTGGGGAAGATCCCTGTGCTGGTGTGGAGGTGGTGGTACAGAAAGAGAGTTTTTACTTTTGTGATGCTTCTGGCTCTGCTCGGAGTCAGGTGTTTGAGATGGATGTCTGCTCACGTTTTAGCTGTGCAGTATGATAGGGCCGGACAGGTGGGGTTCCTGGAACTGAAGCAGCTTGTAAAGAGGGGATCTTGGCAAGGTCTGTTAGCTCAGTGGTCTGAAGGAGACAGAATGACTTGCCTGCAGGATTGCATCTTTGATTTTCCTGGAATATTCTAAAGTCTGAGCTTGCAGCCTTGTTGTCCGAGAGATGTGGTCAGGGAAGCGGTGTGATACTATCAGTGGGAATCCTTTCTGTGGGATTTTGGGAAGGGGAGGACATACCTTCAGGTGTGGAAGGAAAATTGCTTTTAGAGTAGTGGAATTTAGAAAGACAACCCTTGCTGCTGCTAGGTCGACTGACTTCAGTACTCGAGTTGCTTTGTTCCCTGGTATTAAGGGGCTGTGAAAAGATGTGCCCAACAGGAACTGGTGAAGTTTGGGAAAGGCAAATGCAAGGTCCAGTGCCTGGGGCAGAACAACACCAGGCATTGGCACAGGTGAAGAACTGACCAGCTAGGTGGTATTTCTGTAGAAAAGAAGATGGGTTCCTCACTGACAACAAGCTGAACATGTGTCAGCCCAGGGATATGGCCCAGAGAGCCTGTGTAACCTCTGTCCTTGGTAATTTTGAAAATTAGCTGGGTGAAGGCTTGAGCCACTTGGTTGGACTTCAAAATTTGTTCCAGTTTGAGTATAGCTCCTGCGGCCACTTCCACCACAATTCTGTGACTTGGACCCCAACCAACCTCCCAATTTTTTCTTATTTTTCCCCTGCTA
Organism: Merops nubicus; assembly: GCF_000691845.1. Taxonomy (NCBI): domain Eukaryota; kingdom Metazoa; phylum Chordata; class Aves; order Coraciiformes; family Meropidae; genus Merops; species Merops nubicus. Next base: position 3,853 of record NW_008589234.1, read on the forward strand.
CTTGTCAGCAAATTGCCACCTGTGTGGTTCCCTCACTGTCTCTGTGTCTCTGTTTCCCTTGCTTCAGAGTGGTGCTCTTCCAGGGTCTCTGCTGCCAGCAGGGCCACAGCAGCTGTTTGCTGCAGCAGGGAGGTGACAGCACAGGGAGCAGCAGAACGGGGGCAAGAGCTTCCCATGCTCTTCATGGTCTGATTCCCTGTGAAGATCTTTCCCTGCCACAGGGGACAGGCACCGGCAGTCTGGCACAGGACCAGAGTTAGAAGGGGGTTGTTCTGAACTCAGGGAAAAGAAAGAAAAATGGGAGTGGGAGGGAAGAGGTGACATCTCTGTGTGCTTCTTTCCCTGATAGTCATCTGCTGTCAGATCTCAAGCCTCTGGAACAGGCGGGCAAGGGTCTAGTGAATGGCCCTGACCATAAACCTTGACACATGTGAAGCAGGACAGCTTACTGCAGTTTCATCCTGCCCCTCATCTCTGCACTTTTCTCATGTGCAAAGATATTCAGACTTAAAAACTGTAGAAAGAAATGGCCACTTCTCATATTCTTGAATGCATCTTTCTCTGAAATTAATTCACAGAGATAAAGCCAGCAGCTGCTGGTTTTACCTGAACCTTTCTAATGTCCTATGGGTGTAAATAGGGCTGAGTGAGACCCAGCCTGGCACTGCCCAAGACTGCATACACAGTGGGCTGCTAGAGTCCTGCTGCCTGGTTTAACAGCCTAAAATCCCACAGGGAGAGTGGTAACTTGTATGGCATTAAGTTAGATGTTTGTCTCCTGATTCACAAGAGTCAAGACACCTGGAAGTGCTGAGAGATCTGGGTCTGTTTAGCTTGGAGAAGAGCAGGCTGACAGGGGATCTTGTCAATGTTTATAAATACCTGAAGGGTGGGTGTCAAGAAGACGGGGCCAGTCTCTTTGCAGTGGTGTCCAGTGATAGGACAAGGGGCAACGTACACAAACTGGAACACAGGACCTTTTCCTAAACATAAGGGAAAACTCCTTTGAGGGTGGTGGAGCGCTGGAACAGGCTGCCCAGAGGTTTGTGGAGTCTCCTTCTCTGGAAACTTTCAAAACCTGCCTGGTCACGATCCTGTGCAACCTGCTCTAGGTGAGCCTATTTGAGCAGCCTCATAGAAGCCTGGGCCAAAGATCACAGCATTGAGTTGGGCGTATCACAAACCTTGTAATGCACCAGCCTCCAGGAAAACTGAACAGTACAATGGACTCCTAAAAACTACATTGAGAACAATGGGGGTGGGACCTTCAAACATTGGGGGACACATCTAGCAAAAGCCTCCTGGTTAATTAACAGAAGATCTGCCCATTGAGCTGGCCCTGCCCAGTCAAAACTCCCATGTGCTGTAAAAGGGCATAAAGTCCCTGTAGTGTACATGAGCAATATATTAGGGAAGATGGTCCGGGTTAGTCCTGCCTTAGGCAAAGAGTCATTCAAATCAATATGGGATGGACTTTGGTGAAACTGAGTGAGAGGCAGCAGTGATAGAACTTGAATTGGCTTCAGCAACTGATGCTCAGCAGCTTCTTCAAGATCAACATCTTCAACCTGCAGACTGTCAGCATGAACCACACCAGATAGGCCAGTCTTGAGCTCTGCATGCAGCATGCAACAATGCAACATGGTCTCTCCTGCCCTGGAAGACTCTTACCACAGATGGCCATTGTTATATCACTTGTTTAATATGTTATTATTAGTGTTATTATTAGTAATACTGTTCTTTCTTCAGTCTTGGTGTTCTGTTAAACTCCCCTCATCTCAACGCACAGGGTTTTGCCCTTTTCTCCCTACTCTCCTTCGCATCCCAAGAAGAAGGTTAAGAGTAGGCAAATGTGTTTAAAGCAGGTAGTTGCAGAGGCTTCCTCAAAATTTTATATGCCATGGGATTGCTGAGGTCGAAATCTAAACTGTTGTCCAAAGTGTAATTGCCACTTTGTGCTTGGAAAGCTGCAAGTCAGAGATTGGAAAGGAGGAAGCTGTTGGTCAGGGCATGAAGAGCAATGCTGAAGATGTTACCAGACTCTTCTCACTCAATGTGGTGTAAAAAAAGAGGGGAGATAGGAGTCAAAAAGGAGATTGAGATGAAAACCCTGAGTCAGAGACAAGAATGGAACTTGTGTAGCTGGGAAGGTAGAAATGCAAAATGATGTGAATGGCTGATAGGGAGTGTTACAAAGTTCCTGAGGGTCAGACACAGGATCATAGAAAGAATCATGTTGGAAGGGACCTCTGAAACCATGTAGTCCAACCTACTGCTCAAACCAGGCTTAAATTCAAAGTTATAGAAATGTGATCATGGCTAAATAATGGTCCAAATAACTTTTTGGTTTTTTTCCAAAGATTTTTTTTCAAAAGTTGTGATACCATGACTTCTGTGGGCATTTCTCCACTAACCTTGATGCCAGCCAAGGAGGTCTTTTTGCTACTGCTGACTATCAGTAAAAAACTTCTTCCACGGAGGCCTTTGCGTTACCAGTGCCTGAAGTAACCCATGCAGCTCAGAGGAAGCAAGTTCTCTTACACTGCTGTATATCCTAAAGGGTGGCTAGCATTGGGCATTGTGAAAATATTCTTGTTCCCTTGTCTGAAGAGTAAAATGGAGTGTAATAACTTGATATTGGCTGTCTACATTGAAGTCACTCTTAACTCAGTGTTAAGAAAAAAACAAATGTTAAGTATTTATAAATAAAAATCTAAACAATTAAGTTGTCAATGCCAGTTGTTAATGTTGATTTACTTTCCCAAATTCAAACCTGAAGGATTTCTGACCTCTCATCTTAGAACTGTGGCCATGGACCATGTGAATTCTGAGTTTTCCTTTTGAGGAAAGAACCATGAAGAGCAGTACTAAATTTTATACCCCAAATCTTATTTAGGACTTGCTTTGATCTTCATTAAAATAATGCCCCTCCCATTACCCACTGGACTTTTACCTTTTTGATTTCCCTGGCTTTTAATAATATTTTGTACACTTTCTTCATGACTTGGGAAATGGTGATGTCCTGTTCTTACCCAAGGGCTAGGCATCTCCTTCCCTTGACAGAACCATTATGAATATGAAACTTTTCCATGTGCTGAACCTACTGGTCTATACAAATGCAAATACAGATGTGTCTCATATGTACAAGTAAGATTAAAGTGTGCATCTTGCTACTGGGTTTTCACTGAGAGTTGATTTCAATCACATCCTTGTTGATACTGGATATAAAGTAACTTACATTTCAGTATTTGAGAGGTATAAGGCAGTGTAGGAAGTCAGGAAGTTGCTTTAACAAAGAGATGGAAAAGCAGAGGAATTCTAAGAACAGGTCGTAGGGAAGAGCTTGGTGAATAGAAAATACAACTTACTACAGCATGAGAGCAGAGAGTGGAGACTAGTAGTGATTGGTTAAATGGTGTGATCCCGGTGGGAACAATTAAAGTAAGTGTCTATCAGAGACATTAAATATAAGCTAGAAAACCAGCAATGAGCCTGAGTGATAACAAGCTGCTGGTGTGCATGCAGGATGAAGAGAACTTCTGAAAATGGTCCAGAAAGGCAGCTGTGTAGGTAGGTCTCTCCTGAGCAGAGCTCAGACATGCTCCATATGAAGCAAATGGCAGTGAGCACATCTGGGCAACTGTGTGCTAGAAATGAGTGTCATACAGCTGTCACTGCGTCCAGCAAATGTTGTGAATTCTATAGAGTATTCCCCTGGCAGCATGAGAAATGCTGGGTGGTTTGGGAGTGAGCCCAAACACATTATGAGAGCTTGAGAGTCACAACATTTTCCATACATTACAAGATTTTCAGAATTCCAGTTCAGGTATGTTAAATCTGTAAATATCACAGAAACATTTTCCATTTGCGAAGGGAAAATGGTGAAGATTTGTCTAGAAATACTAAAGAAGATTAATAGTTGCTGTTTCCAGTGTGCTTTCTTTTGTGTATTCTTGCTGCTCAGTTAAGTATTTATTGTCATTATCACTTTCTCTGTGTGTCACTGTGGTTTTCTATAATTTATTGGGGAGAAAAGAGGGAAGGACATTTCATTCATCATTGCAAATCTCTTTTATGTGTATTAATGCACTTTATATGAAGTGATTACACTGACAACAGAAGCATTTGGACCCTCATTTATTATGCAAATAACTTGCCTTGCATTAACTAATATGTGCTCTCCTGGGGCAGAAACAGAATTGCATATCTTTGTCCAACCTGCTCTGAAAGGCCATACCTGACATCTCAAGTGGTCACAGATGAATGATTTTCCTTTTCTTCCCTGCCCCCTCACTAGATGTTTGCTACAGATACTGCTTGTTGAACGTAGACAGCTTGTTCCTGTGCCTGGTGGTGCTCTTGCCCACAACCTCGATAGAGGTTTCTAGGCTGAGATACGTTGCCTTACTTTAAAAGACATTGATGTGGATGCCGACATCTCAGGTCAACAGCAAAACTCTCTAAATCGTTATCAGAAACAAATAGGGGCTTTACAGTGTTATTTATCTGACTGACTTCACTTTGATTTTCTTGCCAAGATTTTGAAGCCTCATGTTCACTAAGACTCATTTTACCTTTGAGAATGCCAGCTGTTCTTTTTAAATCTTTGCTCCCCTTGCTCTTATGATGCTTTTTATTCCTGAGTTTCCTGCACTTTTAGTCACTTTGTGCCTTTCCTCTTTTCCCTTTTCCCTTTTTTTCCCCCCTTTTCCCCTTTCTTTTTCCTTTCTCCTTCCCCTTCATCCCCCAATAGACTCCATAAGGCTCTGCTCTTGTTCTTTGATGTCCTCTCATCCACAAATACAACGTGTATTGTCACTGGCGTGCAGACCAGCTGCTCTGTTCCAGACTTGTTTCCTCAGGACAGATGACAGTCATGGTTCTTTCCTTTAACCATCCAGCAGACACAACTCACTGTGGCTAAACCAGACTTTGTCAGCCTTTCTCCAGCTGTAGTTTTTTTTATGCCTTATTTGCAGCAACATCTATTTTCTTTGGCCTCAGTAATGTGATCTTGCCACATTTATATCTGGTTAGATACCTATACCCAGCGTGGTACTGCAGAGGTTATCTTCCCAGCTTCTCCCTTCCACTGTCTTGCCACTCCCCTTACAGTCCCCTACTGACTCTCTCTTTTTCACACCCTGGGCAGCATGTGTCAGTTCCTGGTGCTTGTGTGTGCACTTGGCGCATGAGGTAAATGAGACTCTGAAAGGTTTTGCTGATGGCTTTGGAGTTGTGGTGGAGACAGACCCCACTGTTCCCGAGGTAAGAGCCACCCCTGCACCACAGAATCACAAAGTGGTAAGGGTTGGAAGGGACTCCTGGAGACCATCTAGTCCAGACTAGATGGTATCTGAGCTACAGTGAACTATCAATATAATTGCTGTACAGATCATCTAAGCCCCAGTTCTCTTGCTCCAACAAGTACCACAGATCATAGTAATTTGGGTCAATGCACTGGGTCACTGAAACCCTGGATTTGTTGTTTGGTTTTATTTTAATAGTAAATCTTTACATGTGGATGGTTTGCTGTGGTTAATACATAGCTAAGCTAATGTAATCAGGGGTAAGAGTCATAAGTAAAATCATGGGCTGCAAGGACGATTAAGACATTTCACAAAATATTATTTCTTTTTTATTTGTTCAAAGGGAGAGGGCATTAAAGGTTTACTTAAGCACTTGTAGCAAGCCACTACTAGGATGTAAATACTGTAAAATTATTAGAAAGTTTGCAATGATTTTAAGCTATTTTAAGGGTAGCTTTGTTAAAATTGGTCTAACCTGTGACTTTGTCATAATATCATACTGTGTGAGTTGACTCTCAAAACGAGACATTTTTACCGCCAGCCACAGCTGTGGCTTTGAAGAGCCGAGGAGAACACAAGGAGGAAGCTAGAGACAATCCAGTGGGATTTCTTGTGCTGTTTATTTCTTCTTCCTTTCACTTCCAGTAAGATGGTCTAAGCATTTTATTTTAGGACTTTAGATAAAACCTACTGGTAGTTGATGGAGTGTTTTCTCACTGATTTCTGTGTGCTCTGGATCAGGTTCTGAGAAACGTGGCTTAGCCAGCAGGGCTGGACACATCAGGTCTGATGTAGCACGAGAGAGGAGCTGGACATGCTTGTAGGTCTGAGGACATCAGGATCTCGCTGTGGGCAGCCCTTCCATATAGGCAGCTTTATGGAGGGGCATCGGGGCACTGACTGGGTCAGGGACACAGAGACAGCTCTCTGACTTGAAACTTGTCTCTCCCCCTTAAGCAGGCTATGCCCGTGATTCACCATTACAAAACAGCAACCCAACAGTCATGGCAGTAGTTTTTCATTTAATTTTACAAAAGCAAAGGCAAGAAATTTCCAGCTCACAAGCAAATAAGGTGGAGAGATATGTCATTGCAATATTAATAATTAAATCTCCCCTTCTAATGTAGAAATGCTCTGTATCATCACTCTATCATGATAGCAAGATTACCTTTGTTGTAAACCTACTGCCCTGTATCTAAAAAATAAAATCAAACATCTATCACAACAATCAATGATACAGATGTATGTATTCTCAGCCATGCCTTTGTCTTATATTCCTACTGAAATTTAAATTAAAAGGAAAAACTACTAAACCAAAGTATAAGACAGGAGAATAAATTTGTGTGAATTAAACATTTTTGTAAAAGATTTGTGCTTCTTCGTGTGATGTCTTGTTCAGAATTAAAATAAAAAATGAAATAGTGATTCCAGGGCCCAGACAGAAATTAGAAATTATTAACATTAAAAATAGCTCCTAGTCTGTTGCTGAGCCACCCTGTCTCCTCAGCTAGCTCATCTTTGATGCCATGTGCAGAGCAGAAGATGGAGAAGCACATTTCTCATCACATTCAACTGCTTAAAACACACATCAGTCCTTAATGTCAGATTCTCATACCCTTGGCTGAGTTCAAAGTATAAACTTTCAACCAAGGAACTGCTAGAGCATTCATCTCAGGGAGGCAGAGCCCTTTACAGTATGCTGCAGCTCTCTTTAGCCATCATTCAAGTTCCAGTCTGAAAATACCTAAAGCTCTGTTAGGACTGTTACAGTGAATCCTGCACTCCTACTCTTGAAAGGCAAATCCTGTCTTCAATTTTCCATTTTCAAAAATCCCCAGCTTTTCACACTGCTTTATTCTTCTAGTTAAAGATGAATGATGTTGAGAAACAGAGAAGAGGCAGTTCATTGATCTTTCCCCCTTGCCTCTTGCTTAGTTTCCAAAAGTGATTTGTGCAGTATGTAGTCTTTTGTAGTACGTTCTTTTGTTCTCTCTAAATCTAGCAACACAAATCTGATGGTTTTCTTTCCCTTTTTCTTCCTTTCCAAATCAATATTCTGTGCACAACATCCCTTTCTGACACCTTGTTGATGTGTGCTGTCCATCTTTTCACCTTCATTAAGGTACATGTTTTCTCTCCCTGGCCTCATAGCCTCTAAACTCTCACCCATATCACATCGTAATTCCTTGACTCACAAATAATGCCATGCCCAGGTCCCTTGAAAATCCTAATATATTTCCTATTCAGATACTCTCCTCAGATTATTTGCTCCTCAGTGCAGGATGTTATGCAATCTTTCACATAGCTGCATTTTTTACCTCTAACCATCTCATTTTATGGCTCTTCTTAAATCAAGCACTAGTTTTTAGAACGATATTTGCCATCTTGTGAAGGAATTATATGAGAAAGATCTTTTCCAATATAAACAAATCTATGAGATGTGAACTCTTGAACCTCAAAGAACAGGCCATGTCATCATCAGGTCTGCACTCCTCCGGGCGGTGGAATGCTCACAAGCCTCAACACTGGCCAAATGCTGATCACTTTTTTGGGTGAGTCCTTGAACGCTTTTTCTGTTTTAGGTATCCATAGAGAAACAAGCATGACCAAAGACCTGAATTCCATGAATCTTAAAGGTATTACGCTTAGAATTTGATGATTAATCTGTAAGCCCACATTAATTTTCTGAGAGCAGTTTTTGGTTCCTGAAGCAATTTCTGTTTCTTTTTAGGGATCCCAGGCTGGGAAATTCTGACATAAAGCCCTTTAGTAGATGGCTTGTCTGGTAATTAGTGTGATGCTGGTTTTAATTTACCATAAGAACCAGTTTCTAGCCGTTCCTAGCATGACCCTTTTCTTGATTTGGTTTCTTTGAAGAATGCTTCCTATCTCCTTTTTATTACTACTCCAATGATTTGAGCTCTGTGTGCTCACTTTGCATCTCACTTTCCTCTCTCTGCATCCTGTATTCTGAGGAAGGATCAGAGGATGTTTTATTTAGAGTTCATCACTGCCTCTCACCAGGCCGCCAGAACAAGAGGCTATATTTCATCTGGCCCAACTGTTTTGTTCTTCGTCTGCCTTCAGATTGCTTCCTGTCAAATTGCCTTGAAGTTAAATTACAGCAAAGACACTGGAAACCAGCATCTGTATTCAGAGTGTAAGAAATATTTTTGAGTCCTCCAAGCAGCTGAATATCTTTTTTAATTAACAGGAAATTAATTAGACTCTTCTCCAGTATCACTGCTCTCTACTCTGGCCTTTGTGAACTGGGATTTGCAGAGAGAGCCTCAGAGGGAGCACTAAAAGGCATCTGTTTCTGCTCGATGGTTTAAGACTTTCTACAGCACTGGCAAGAGAGGCTCTCACCTGCAGCTTCTGACACAGCACGTGGGCCTAAAGGCAGTGCCTAATATAAGGCCATGGCAGAGGCCAGAGGAAACCTGGTCACTCAGTGAGGTTCCTATCAGGCCAAGTGCATCCAGTACTTCTGGTGGTCCCTAACATCAGAGAGAGATGCAGGAATCCTGCCCCTGGGCTCAACTTGGTTTCACAGTTATACAGACCAGAGGAAAACTGTTAGACTATTTCCCCCTTTGCTTCCTCACAAAGTAACAAAATCCCCTTCTCATCTGATTTAAGCATCAGACAAAGAAACAAAGTTTCCAAGGGAGTCAGAGCATCACATTGTCTATATTCAATTAAAATTAAATGAAAGGAGACTGAAATATGTACTGAGATATCTCTAGCCCATATCAGCTTATTCTGCATTGCAAACATGTTCAGTGAAAGCAGTGATTTACCATGCCACTCATTAAAGCTGAACCTTTCCTCACATGAATGGCTCTTGTGTCAGTGTATAGGAGGCACAGTTTTGAACATGGGCTTGAGTTTTGTTTCTTGTTTTTACCAGAAAAGATGTCCAGCCTTTCTTTTTGAGGCAGTGCTATTAAGTAAGAATACATTTAAAAAAACCCATTTATTTGTTATGCACTTATTATTTTGGGTCTCAGGCTTTATGTGGAAAGGATATAAATTAGAAGGTAATCTGCAGTGAAACACATTCGCACTGATTCCTTTTAATGACGCAGTGCTGATTATGAAGATTTAGCTTATCTGTATGCTCTGAGTTAGAGCAATTACTGTGATTAATCCGTCTCCTTCTGTTGATATCTCACAGATTAAATATACCAAATTCTGCAATCTATGGCACTGCTTACCTGGAGATATTTAAAAGACATGGAGATAAGGTGTTTAGGGACACGGTTTAGTAGTAGAATTGGTAATGTTAGGTTAATGGTTGGACTTGATGATCTTAAAGGCCTTTTCCAAGCATAACATTTCTATGATTCTATGTTCCTGTTCTCTCTCATTTCTGTTACAAAACCTGAAAGACATGGAGCCAGCTTGCAAGCCAAGGTTACATTTATCACACCAGGATCCCTAGTAGGAGAGTTGCTGGGATGGTCAGAGCTCTTGCCTCACCTCTGCTTTCCTCAGATAATCCTCTTAGCTGAATCAATTCACCCAGCCAGGCTGACATGACAAGCAGCCTGCTGGAGGAACAGGCAGGAGAAAATACAGGGGCAGAAATCACTTCTCACCCATCTACCCTGTCTAATATGTGCTTGGCTTTATAAGTCATAAAGGCCATATAATAAGGCATTATTCCTGTATGACTGATTCCTTTCTGGATCCACCATCCAGGCAGGATACCCTGCAGGGCTGTGTGTATCTCTGCCTGTGTCAGCTGTTCCCTAGGATGCTTCTGGCAGGCAGAGAGAGAGCTAGAAATCACATCACAGAGAAATGCCAAGTGCATCTTGACTATGAAAGATGCTGTGTTGGGTCTTTCCCACCCTGAGACTCCTAGAACAGAAGAGGCTAAAGCACACACTAACAGAAATCCAAGGTCCTCCCACTGTATGGTCTCTTTTCTGACTTGGTGGTATCCAGCACCATGACATATGCTTTAAGATGCTCTTGCCTGGTGCTGCCTGTGTGTTTGCAGTAACAGAGGCCTGGAGGGGCATTTGTGCTTGAGAATGAAGTGAGTGGCAGGGCAAGCTGGTAGAGTTATGTTCCTCAGAGGGTTTGCTGTCAAGAACAGTGACAAAGAGAGTGGCTTGGGATGTCAGGCACATTACTCAGTATTTACAGCTATTTCTGGGTCAAGGTCTGAGACAAGAGTTGGATATGAAATTACCCTTCCCTCTTAACACAGTATTATAATGTAAAGAAAAATGAAGAGCTATTTCAGGATTTGTGGGGTGAAAATTGAAGAGAAAGAAATTGTTCAAGTTGCTGCCAAAAGACACAATTACAGATGCTCTGTGGCAGTCAAATTCTCTTCAGAATTATCAAGACAATGCTGTAGCGCCTTGCAACCCTTTCCACAGAGCAAGACCTCACTCGTCTCAACTACTTTATTCTGTGACTGTTCACCATTTCATTAGAGAAAGACACACTCCCATCCCTGTGTGTTTTTTGATTCTCTATTGCAATTAAAGGAGGAGACTCTCCTGCAGTATTTCACACGTGGAGGCCAGCTGGGAGTGTTGCAGCAACTTCCTTTAGTTTGCTGGGTGCTGTCCATGTGAGTGTGCACTGGACTGAGCAATAGCATTGCAGCAGAAAAGGGCAAAGATAGCCCCAAGCTCTCCAGAGCAGCCAAAGGTGGTGGTTTCTCTGTATACAGTGTCTGCAAAATCTGCTTAAGGTATTGCTGGTCTTGTAACTCATGGACTGATACAACAGTCTATGGGACTAGGCTACAACCTGACTTATGGAACTGACCTACCTTTAAAAAGCAAAAATACGCTTTAATCTCACTTTAAAAACAAAACTTGCCCATTGCACTGCATTGAAGCTCTGCCTAGGATTGTTTGAGTCACAACTGCATTAGTCTGATGCATAAGGACTGATAAACTACAGCCCCAGGGTTTCAACTCCTGTACCAGCCAGGTGATCTGAGTCAGTATTTATGTCTCATTTTGAAAGTAGGTGATTTGAAGCTCCCTGTCACGTGCACCTCTGGACATCTGCAAGCTGCATAGGCACCATAGAAGACTTACCCACTTCTCTCAAATCAATGATTTCTAAAAAAGTGTGTTACCAGACTCAGCAAATGAAGGATGGGATGGGTGTTACCACTGCTGTGAGCTTCCCATCTGATAAAAGTCTTTGTTTTCAGCTTCTCAAAGGAACTGGATATCGTGCTTCTTTAGTATGAAGATGTAAAAGCACCATAAGAAATGAACTGAATGAGTTATCATTTCACATGTGTAACAGCTTCCTCACAAAACTTTTATTAAAGTAGTTGTCACTAGAGAATTTCTTGGGTGAATGATTCTCTTTATTACAATCATGAAGCTGGGGTTTCTAGACCCCATCCTCCTGGTCTGCTGACCTGCAGCTGAAGAGAGCACTTGTTTTCAAAGTCAGCGAGCAAATTAACAAAAGAACTATCACTCGGAGGCAAACAACACACGATTTGCTATTGAACATGGAGCAACGGGTGAATGGTGCTTTGATCCAGCGCAGCCCCCCCGCCGGTGTTCGCTGCGGGCTGTCAGGGTCCGCAGTGTGACAGGGCTCTTCTGTTGCTGCCAGGAGCACTCTTTTTGATGGACAGTAGAAAGCTGTCGTTTTTTTTCAATTCAGGTGCTCACTGCACAGTTCGGGCATGAACAACTAATAACCCAGGCATTGCTACTGCATTGATGTTTGGACAAGATGTTCTATCATTTTATGGCGCTGAATTTACACACAGATGATTTAATTTTCTCCTGAAGAAACATAATGAAATTTCTATGAAAGAAATATACTTTTTTCCATAATTGCATCATTTTTGGGGTGTGTGTTTTCTTAGTTTCATTTCCCCCCCAAGTCTTCCAAAGACTGACATTTTTATTTCTTAGACAAGTCATTGAAAATTCCCATCTCAGTCTAACTAATCCCTCAGAGAATAATGTAAATGGCTGCTCAGCAGTACCAGCAGCAACTGAAAATCAGGTGGTTTTAAAAATGAGCAGAATGAGAATTGATGGAAGCTAAGTGCATTTTGACTTGGGTGTACCCCCTTTCTGTCCTCTCTCCAGCATCCTACTGGATATTGTGCTTCTTTAGTATGAAGACTTCAGAATGTTTTGTTCAAATTGAGGTAAGAAACTCTCTCCAGTGGCACAGTGGAAAAAATGTTTCATATTTTCAAAGTGAAGAACCCCTTTCCCCTAGTGAAACATTGCTTTTCACGTCAAGAAAACTGCACAGGATCACACTGAGTGGAGAGGATTTTTTCCAACCTTTTTCATATAAAAATAAAATATCAAACAGAGCACTGAAGGCAAGCAGTGAAAGTTAGCAGCATGGAGGTTTATAACACAGGTCAGTTGGGGAATCACCAGCTTCTTTCAGAGCGAGTGTAAAATGTGCCATTAAATGGGAAATAATAATTCACTCACAAAGTTAGCACCTCCTGTAGGAGTTCAGGGAAGATCAGTATCTCGGGAGCATGACTGTTTTATCAGTGTGTTTAATTTTGGCACTGAGAAGGAGATGACAGCACAGAGGTACCCAGCTGACCATTAAAAGCGGTATACCAAGGACCTGTTCTCTAGGCTCACTAGAGATTTCTGAGCATGTGAGGAGCTCTCAGACATACTAACATCTTGAAAGAAATAAGTCCAAACTTTTATTTTTGCCTGCTTCCTCTGAGAAAATCCTTTTCTTCAATGAGGAGAGGAAATAAGATTAAATTATATCGTCCTTTCCCTAACTGCCAACTTAAAAATTAAAATCAGATCTCAAAAACCCCACTGGCAGAATGATTGCTTATAAAATAGCTTTTCTAGTTATTATTGTTCTTCAGCTTTTGAGATTCTAGAGTATATTTGCATGATGATTTCTCTCCTAAAAACAGGAGTAGTGGAAATGTGATTTTAAATGAAAATTCACAGTATTGCCTTATTAATAATTTGGAGGGTATCAAGGATAACACCGAACACTGCAAAAGCTCACACTGTACTTTGAGTTCTCTTCTTTGCCTATAACTTCTTGCTGCAGCAAACACATTTCCTGTTCTCATCCCAGTACTGGAGGAAGAGATTATACACAGCCATCACTATCCATGCTCTGCCATGTTCACCAGGCTTCCTGTTCCCATGCAGCTCTTCCAAATACTTCCTGAACTGACTCAGCCACAACTAGCTGGGTCAGCTCACGGACTAGCAGTTTTCTGCTTAGATTTAAAACAAATCTTTAAAACAAGTTTAAGCCAATATGCTTGGCTGTGCGCTGAGCAAATGGGGCAGTGCCCACCTGAGATGTTCTGAACCAAGAGGTAATACTGGGGTGGGAAGAAACCAGTCTCTTGGTAAGAAGAACACATCGTGATCAGAGGTTTTCCTTGCTGGACCAAACACGCACTTTTCTTCTTTCTCCTCTTCGACCAGCATGCTTGGCTGCATATAGCCAAGACTGACCATCGCATTAGTCAGTCCTGCTGGGACATCTTTTGTCTCCATCTGCTTCCTTTGCAAACGGCTCCCCAAAGGGGGTTCGCGTGCTGCTCTTCCAAACGGTGCCTGTGAAGCTCTATCAGTTATCATTCTCTGCCCAGTGGGGATCTACAGCAGGTTCTTCTGGAGATGTTGTCAACCTTCATAGTGTACATTGAACAACGATGCAAGTGCAATTTACTCATTTGGTACCATCAAGGAGATAAGTTACCGCTATCGCTTTGAAAACACGCTGCCCCGCACAAACAGCTAACAGATTACCCGAGCAGCGGCTCGGGCCTTTACCCAAACAACGGCGGCAGCTGGCAGGGGTGAGCAGCGGGCCTCGGGCACCCCGGTTACGCCCCGCTCGCAGCCCGAGCACGTCACGCCCCAGGTAATTCACAGCGGCCTCGCACACG
>NW_008589235.1:0-16683 GCF_000691845.1 Merops nubicus
AGGGTGTACTTGGTGACTCAGACTTTGACATTAACTGCATTCTCTTTACAGAGACAGGACAGGTGGAACTATCTATCAGTTGTTAGTGTCAAAACGATATTTGATGTTATACCAAAAGACAAAGCAAAGCAAAAGAAAGGAAAGGGAAAAAAAATTTTCAATCTCCAAAACTAAGTTTTGTACTGCCTTGAAAAAAATTTGAAATGTTAAATGATGCGTTTTTTAAAAGTAGTTTCTGACTTAAGGTGCATAGCTTTTATTTAATAACATAAGATTTAGTTTCATGTGCTGGAATAAAAATATATGATTAAGAATGTTTAATATTAAAAATAATTAATTTGCTTTTTTTTTTTTTTAATTCTTTTTATGCTTCTGAATTTCGATTCAGAACCCTTCTTCAGTTTTAGGTGTTTTGAGTTTTCCTTCAAATCTTGTTTTTCAGAGCTCATGCTCAACCCTTTAACTAGAGAAAATCTTCTCTGAAGAGAAACATTACAGATTATGTTTCAGACAAGAGCAAATGTCTTATCTCCAGAGTTTTGGGTAACGTAGAAACTTGTGAAACTTTCCTAAGCAGTCACTAAGAGATAGAACTGTGATGTAAAGAAATGGACAGAAATCTTAATGTGGGGGCTATTGGTAATCCAAAGCAGGGCTTATAAATCCGACATATTGTTTGCAAAGTCTTTGAAATTAGGTCTCTGTGATCAATTTTAAAGGCCTCCAGAGCTATTGCTGTAAAGTGCTGCTCTATAATGCTACGCTTTTTGTCAAAAGGGAAGTACAAAGACTCCTAATATTACTTCTGATGGCAATGCTATTTTAGAATATTTTTCTGTCCTCCATAAAGGAAATTTGGCCTTCGTGCTAACTTTAGACATCATATACTTCTTCAATGCTCAATAACTCAACTGGACAAAAAGTCCTTAAAATTCTAAATTTTAAGTGGTTGAGTGTACTTGCTGGCACAAACCAAAGTATTATACAAACATATGTGTACGTGTTCTGTTACACAAACAGAATTTTGTGGGTATTCATTATGGGAGATCTTCAGTCAATTAGCTCTTCACTGTTCATAGAATCAGAACTGACAAAGAGAAGATTTGCTACTTAGATGTTTGAACTTTACCAGTTGTTAAGTAGAGAGAAACCACCTGTCTAAGCCTGTAGAAAATCTGTGGGACCTGGGTGGGATCTGTGAGGCAGAACTACCCTGGTTCTAGCAAGTCTCCTGTGTGCTGCTGGACACAGGATTGCTTCTCTTTCCTGACCTGTTACGAACCCACAAAAGTCCAGAGAATTAGCAAATTATACACACACCTGGATTCACACTTTGTGCACGTTTTTACTGTTTGCATTGACAAACAGGATAAATGCATGACCTGTTAACTAACCTTTCACGCCATTTGTTGCATCGTCATTTGTTAAAAGGTGCAGATGTATGACTAACATATAGCAGGTTATGAAACTAATCAAAGATTAGGTGAAGGGCACGTACTGTTGTTTGTTCCAATTCTTCAACAACTCCTTTTGAACTATTAATTTATGTCATCATTTGGAAATGCTGTAATGCCAAAATTGATAAAAAGTCCTATTTTGAGAAGGTTTTTCAAGTTTTGTTCTCTCATGTAATAGCTGTTGACATTCTACAAAGAATATGCTTTTATACCTGATATCAAGCCAAGTCTCCAGAATAACTCTTGCTGAACAAAAGCTAGGCACTGTAACATGTCTTAATGCAAAATGGGCAATATTTAGGTCACTATTATAAAAAAGCCAAAACGTCCAACCCTTTCAGAGTCCGTCCTTTCATAATAAACCAGGATCATTTTCAAGAAGTAAAAATTGTTTTTCTTTCAAGTAATATTTTTAACAATAGAAAAAGTCTTGAGTTTTCAAATCACATGTAGACATAATTAGACCCACAAGTTTGCTGCACGTGTTTAGCATAAGAGCAGTCTGATTCTAGAGCTAGGAGAGAATGATTTTAAAGTTGCACTTTTTTTATGACCTTTGACATTTAATTTCAGCTCCCATGCATTATGCATCTTTAATCTAAGTCTCTCTACAAATAGTATAATTTGCCTCCATTGCATAATTTCTCTTAATTTGGTGGTCTGGATGTTAAGGAAGTCAGATGAGGCTTCCACCCTGTTTGAATCACTTCTACCATCTTCTCTGAGCATAAATTATTTTATATTTAACATCACATGAAGTTTTTTCTTAGCTACTGAGTCCATAAATTAATTTATATTTAATATTGCATGAAGTCTTTTCTTTGTTACTGAGTCCAAAGTTACACAATGACACATAACGTATGTCAGTTTTCCATTTTAGATACAGCTGCAATAGAAATATCTGAAGCAGAATTAAAATGAGAATAAAAAGTTTATTTGGTATGATATATCTAACTAATTTAGACAGTGGGTAAGTCTCTTGAGGCTTTTAGAATTACTAGTTTCTCTCCAATAAGCATGTAATTTGGGAGGAATATGCTTTTTATTTTTCCACCTTCTCTTTCAGTTTAAGTGACTAAATTAGGAGCTCTGTGTTAGTCATATTAGCTCTCTATCAACTGTATCATGCTACAAGAACTGGCTTGAACATAAGACATAATGGGGGAACTGAAAATAAAAAAAAAGCTAAAAACCACCTACAGGACCATTCTGTTACTTCTTTATTACAAAACTGAGATTCCTTTCCACAAGACAGGAGAGGATAGAGAGCATGGAGATAAAGCTACTGTACGTTGTACATTTTAAAGTCATTATGTTATGACATTATTTCATATGTATCTTCTTAGGATTAGATCATGTTGTGTCAATAATTATTCCCAAAATAAACTCCATTAATACTGTATGTTGAAAGAAACCATAAGACCTCCAACAGAGTATTTGTAAAGTTTCGTAGACTGCTGAGACTAAATTGTTCATCAAAGTTGATGAAAACCATACATTTTAGAGAAGATGGTTTCAAAACAAAAGGCAGAATGTTTCTCAGAACTCATTTTCATCAATCAGCAGTCTCTTAAAACATTTCACTGAAAAACATGTAACAAAATCCTCTAGTGCTCCTGGGTACACAAGTGGAGAAGTTTAAAAAATCTGTTTAAACAGGACAGTCAAATTTTACACTAATTAAGGTATATTTTTTTAATTACTTTTTTTATAAAAGAGAAAATATTTAAAAAATAAAAACAATATTACATTTATAATGCATTTACACAACTAATTTATGTTTAAGATTATCTGGCAACACAAACTGTGGGAGAATGAATGATGTCAAATCATACAGATTGTTCACATCTATCATGTTGCAATATATAATTTTATACAAAAGCATCTTTCCTGGAAAGAAAAAAAAATAAAAAAATCAGTTATATATCAAGAAAATGCCACTACATGTAACCATTATGAATTTAATAGTACATGGCCAACTTGTTGCACACACAACTTAAAGTTTAACTGAGTTTAACCTAGAATATGTTATTGTAGTGAAAGCTTTGAGAAGAATACTGTTAAGTTCAATGAAAAATTCCCCTCACAGATTGTAGATTTATACAGGACATGATTGCATGTCAAAGGAAAACCAGATAGGTTAGGGGGATGTGAATAAAAGAAAAAGCAATTTGATGACACTGAACACTTAACATAGTACTCTACATGGGTGATGAAAGTCACTGTCTTGTGTCTTTACAAACAAGTTTTCATTGACAAGAAAAAGAAAATAAATTAAAAGGTGGAATACTTTTCTGCTTTCAGTACAAAAGGGTTATGTTGTGGTTTGAGGCTTGGGGGTGGGACAGGTGACAACAATGACCCTGAGGGTCCTGGGGGGAAGGGGTTATTCCCTCCCCCTTCCTCTCCACACTCTGTAACAGAGGCAGGAGGTGGGTGCTCCGTGGGGAGAGCACAGCGGGGCTGCACCCACGCTGTTCCGAGCCACACTGCGCCAGCCGAGGGCGGGTTTTGTACAGCTGGTGCTTACTTTGTTTTCCCTCCATCTTTGTGTATATATATCTACCTTCCTTTCTTGCTTTCTGCTCCCTGTTAAACAATATACTTATTTTTATTAACTTCCATTCGGTGCAAAGTCTCTCTTACTCCTGACTTCCCTTTTTATCTCTCCATCTGGGGGAGAACTGAGGGATAGCGAGGGGGAGCACAAATTCTGCTCCGTGAGGTCCTTCCCTGAGCCTTTAAATGGAGACAGGTTATCAAAAGGTAAGTGAAACCTTGAAATCTGCTCTCTCTCTCTCTCTTTCTCTCTCTCTCTCTCTCTCTCTCTCTTCTGGACAGAAAGATTTTAAATATTTTTTCTCCAAATATGGATCTTACCAAGTTTTGTTAAATGACCTCGAGCACAACATGTAATTTCCTTGGATTCAAGCTACAAACTGCAGTAGACATTTGCAGGATGACCGCATTTTTTCAGGCTATGCAACTCAAATGAAAAACTTAGGAAGTTATGAAAAACAAAAGAGAATGACAAGTCTTGTCAAAAATTTCTTCCTTTTCTCCTCTGTGCCTGGAACTTCATAGTGCAGTTAACATATACTTGGGCTTCAAACATTAATTTCCCCTTTAGTTTTTAACATTATAATTTTATCTATAGTTTTTGTGACTCTCTCCAAACTGTTCAGTGTATTGGATGGATTTAGTTTAGGTTTAGCTACTATTTAATTTTTAGTTAATAAACTCCTAAAGTTAATGTTTTAATCTTCATTCAGAAATACAGCTATGCCATAACAAAAGTTACATGGAGGAAGGATAAACTGATTGCTGTTAGGAGTGCTAAGAGGAAATGTGTACTTCTCCATACTAATTATGTGATAATTCACTTGGTAATCCCGTTCTATCACTTTGGGTTTCAAAACAGGAATAACCATGACTCGATAGCATGTTAATGGCACTAAAATATCTCTCTCCACTCTGCTCTCTCCCAGGTCCCCTCACCCAATTTTTTGCTTTCTTTATAACGTGTAGAGACCATTTATAAGAAAAAAATATCAATAATTAGATATTACATACTTAGATAAATTTATATATAAAATCATTTAAACCTTTTTGCAATATCTGCCTGAGGGCACCTGGAGCCCTGACTGTCCCTTCCCAGCCTCCCTTGGGACTTCCTCACGCAGCCCAGGACCCCGTGGTAGCCCCCTGCGGCCATCAGTGCCCCCCCACCCCAGCCTCCAGTGATGCCGCAGCAGGGCTGGGTTCCAGCTCACCACAGAGCGAGTCCTGGGCCATGGCCAGGGCTGGCCATGGTCCCTGCTGAGCCAGGTGCACCCACTGGCAAACATCCCAGCTCAGTCTTGGCCCTATCCCCAGGGAAGTGCCCAGTGCCTACTGCTGGGGTTGCCCTGGCTGCACCCTTACTGGACAGGACCTGGCTGCCAGGTCCTGCCCTGAACAGATTATGTCTCCCTTTAGTGTGGAGCTGACATTTGGTTACTAAAATTGTCAGTGTAGACTAAGGGGTGATCAGAGGACTGAAGTCGGCATATACAGGAAAATTTGTGTTGTGGAGAATCAGAATAAACTCAGAAGAGCAGCAAATTTCCATTTAAATCAGTTAATATAAACACAGAGTGAATTAAATTAATACCGAACTGTTTATTCCTAGAGTGTCTCCATGATATATTTTCTTATTTCCTATTTACTAAACACCTGCAGCTGAATCACAGTATGCTCTCATATAACTCCAGCATCTAAAACATGTGCTACTAATAAAACGTCTGTAGATGTATTCAATATGGGCTGCCCCATCATGCCAGTGTAAGATGAATGGAGAAGTTTATGATGAAAGGTTTGTGGTCTGGCAGGGAAGGGAGAAGTCTGGATTAGCCACTGAATGCAAGATGTTTTTGTAGCATGTTACTGTGACTGAAATTGCAGTCAACGTATTTATCATCTCTAATCTTCTACTTGGTGCAAAAAGAAAGCTATTTAAAGGGCAGACACTTGAGCGAATGGTACAAGTTTTTCTTTCTTGGATCCTGTGCCTTTTGTGGTAGATTTGATTCAACACGTTATCAATATGGAGATACAGTGTCATTTGACTGGTCAAATGCATGGAAATCAGGTTTGCCCAGACGCAGCAGTTAGTGTAAATGCATTGCTCTGGATAAAGAAGCTCCCACTTGCAAATGATGTAGAGTGCATTGGAAACACATGCAAACCCAAACTGGTTTAAAATCGATGGTCTCACAGCTGTAAAGCAAAGGTATGCACATTTTATCACAGTTTGCCATCAATGCTCAGACTAATAACAACCTGTTCTTTAAACATATCTTTTACCAGGTATGTAGGGAGGCATCTTTTGGTATAAGCTGCTGTGCTGGAGTGTTAGATGAGTTCAATTCTTTCATATCTCTGGGGAGAAGTCTACAGGAAAATCACAAGGATGACAACAAAACATCCATGAAAGAGATACTGAATTACCAAAACTGAATTTTATTTTCATCACTGCGAGATGTATCTTTTTTAATTTTTTTTTTTTCCTTACTCATGTCATTTAACTGTTTAGCATCATAGGTGACTTCTGCTGATACTATCTTGGAGGTACAAAATTGTGCAGGAAAAATACTTTTATTTTTGGATATTTTGGATATTTTCATTGTGGAAAACTGAGATACTGTGTAAGCTCTTCTTGCTCACCAAAAGATGAAGTTTCTGTCAGGCTTCATTAGGCACACAAGGCTCTGATTTTGTATCATTAAAGACTCATTATCTCTTTTAACTTCTGTTGAAAGCATTCATCCATAACCATAGCTACCACTGAAACAATAGCAGTTACTAGATCAGTAATCGGTTTTGCCAGCTTAAAAGGCCTTTAAAGCACGGTTTGGATTGCACAACACAGGAACAAAAAGCTCACATACATGGAAAGTATGAAAGATTATTTCTGAAAGTAACTGGAAAACCAAGCAAGTGACAGTGAGAGTTGCAATACTTTCTTGGTCCTACCTTTAAACACCTTAGCTTTAAATTTGATTTGGGGATAAAATTTGTTTGCAGAGAACAGCAGAGTAAATATTTTTCAGTGCTGAGTCCTGAATAGGAATTTCTTAAATGGAACAGAATGAAACGATGTCAATATAGTGACCTTACCAATTTTTTCTGGTTTAATATATCTTCTTCTTACACCAAAACTCTCCTTTGAATTCAGCAGTGGATTATATGAACAGTAATTTGTACATTTACAGGTTTTGTTTACACTTGCATTATACTTCTACTGCATTGTCTGACATCTTGATACAGTTTTCAATCTTATAGCCACTTTAATCTGCTCCTGCACTCAGCATATCTGAGTGAATTTGTTGGCATAAAGGAATTTTGAAGGTTATATTGCAGTACATGAATCAATGGAAAATGAAATGCACTTGAGACTTAAGCAGCCAGTTTTAATTCATTGCAGAAAGTTATAGATACCAAAATGCATTTAATGTAATCTGATCTCTTTATTATCAGTAGGAGTAGAATGACAACTTTGTTTTAAAAACAGTAGTCTATATTGAAAGCCATTGTAATGTATCTCTGACATATTTACATCTAATGAGTAGAGAAAAGTGAAGTCTTTGAACATAAATTTCTATTTTCACAGAAGAATCAGGGGAATATGATTCTTTCATTTCCTGCAATATGATATCATTATGAGGCAGGTCAGCTTGATGATAAATGTTAAATAAATCCTCTGCATTTGGAGGCCAATAAAGAGATTAGGAGCCTGCTAGATTGTTACTGTTGTATTTTAAGAAAGAAGTAAATAACACCAGTATGCACTGTGCTATAAAAGGCTACTTTGTATCTGCAGAGCAAAGCTGTACTTCGATTCTGTCTGGCTGAAGCTTCATAGCTCAGCATATTAACAAACAAGAGTCTACAATTGGTTTTCTGCATTAGGAACAGACTCTAGCTGACAATAAATGTTAAGTCAGGTATAGTATTATCATATGGTAATATTTTACTAGCCACACCTAGTCTTAAGTCCAAGGCATAGAAACATTTAAAATAAATATTTAAAATACATGCTTCCAACAATTTAAAAATATGAATTACAAGATTGTGAAAATCAGATTTACATAGCCATATGTAAAATATGTAAAGTGCTGTAGTCCATTTAAAAAAATGGAAGCTAGGCAAAATTGTATTTACTTTCATGCTAACACTGAAATATGAGCCAGAAACACTGAACTGCAAACCTAAGACCTGGTGTCTACTATAAGAAACATTCAAATACTACAGAACAGATTTTGGTCATAAATTAGCTCTTCTTAAATTTAAAAAACTGAGGGGGAATGAAAAGATTTTGGTGACATATTTTTGCTCATTATTTGCTAGCGTGGCTGTATGTATATTTTTATTCTTCTATGTATAATTACATGGTTACATAAACTGAAGCCTATTGTTGATTTATACATTAGATGCTCTTCATTCATTATGCTGTAATTGCAGTAATTTCTATTAGATAAATTTGCTCAAATGGATTTAGATATCTGTGCTTTGGCCTTTCAGGATCCAGAGGATCTGGCACAGTAGGGTTTTACCGTGTCTCTGAGCAGCCCAGAGAGACAACAAAGAACAAAGGGGACATGGTATAGCTGAAATAAAGGTTACTCTGTTGTTATGAGAAACCCAAACAGGGCTCTCAAGACACAAGTTACTCCACTGATGCCCCTATCATGGTTAATGAAGTGCAAGGTTATGCAGATACATTTCTTTAAAAAATAAAGTATGGCCAGCAGCTCTTCTATGTGAGGAAAACAGATCAATAAATAGTGTAATTTATTATACTTTAAGAAAGAGGGAGGAGCTTACCAAGGAAGAAATAAAGAAAAATTATGAGGTAACTCTTGAGAGAGAGTGAGAGTAGAATGGGATTTTTTACCCACATCTAGTGGGTGTATGGTTATTGTTTTCTACTTTTCTTTTTAATTGTAAGAGTAATTTTTTTCCCTACCTACTATAGATCTGTCAGAGTTCTTGAGCAACTTTGAGCAACTACATGAGGAAAAAAACTACAGTTTTGAAAGCTTAGCGAGACATCACATATGACTCTTCTCTAAAGACACTATTAATGGATTATCACTGTTCTACCCACAGCCCTCCCAGTATATGTATTTGCTGTAATCTTATTAAATGCTGTGTATTTTGCCATAGATACACTTTTCGACCCTAGTTTCATAGAATCATAGAATGGTTTATGTTGGAAGGGAACTTTAAAGGTCATCTAGTCAAACCCTTCTGTAATGAGCAGGGACATCTTCAACTAGATCAGGTTGCTCAAGGCCATATTCAACCTGACCTTGAATGTTTCCAGGGATGGGGCCTCCGTCACCCCTTTGAGCAACCTGCTCCAGTGTTTCACCACCCTCACTATAAAGAATTTCTTCCTTGTATCTAGTCTCAATCTACGCTCTTTTATTTTAAAACTATTAAATCTTGTCCTAGCACCACAGGCCCTACTAAAAAGTCTGTCCCCATTAATGACTTTTTTTTTTTGGTCAGTATTGATTTATGGGTTTGTGTTTTGGTTTTTTTTTTTTGTTTGTTTGTTTTTTGTTTTGTTTTGTTTTGTTTTTTTTTTGTTTTGTTTATTTGGTTTTGTCTGTTTGGGTTTTTTTTTGTTCGTTTTTAATTTGTAGGCAGCATTTTCATTTTCTGTGTGTCTGATTTAGTATACATACCTGCAGTTAGCATAGCTTCAATCTAACAGAACCAATGAAATTCACTGTTCTGCCCAGGAGTCTGTAAATAAAACAAGTTAACACCTAAATTAAGAATGCCTGTTCACCAGTTTGCATCTCATGATTTCTCCATGGGAATCTTCCATGGGAAATGTGGTATAAACTTTTCTAGAGTCTGAGGAATAGAGAATGTCTTTTGTGTGTGGTTTGTCTGGTCTCTAAACTATACTGAAGACTTTCAGTCACTTAAAGGTGTTGCTGAAGGTGATTTAGGATAAACTGTTTGTTTGTATAATAAAAAACATTAGTGTGCTTTCATGATTAGAAGCAGAGGGCTTAAAAGACGTTCTTTGACCTATCTGCTGCCCTTAGAAATATGATTCACATTGATGTAAATGCAGAAAAACTCTTTTCTTGAAGTGCCATACAACATGATTTTTATTCTGCGTTACCTTCACTGTCTTTAATATTGACTGGAGAAATAAAACTGATACTCAATATCGCATGAAACATATAATGACAGTTATCCTTTCATAGATTTTAAATATTTTGGAAACAGCAGAGAAGGTTTGTACTGATTCATGGACCAGCAGCCCTTGAGCATGCTGCAGGTGCTCTAAACCCATGCCCAATATTATTTCTTACTACCTCTCAGCCATTAGTTAAAATGTCCTAGATCTGAATTTCTGCTCAGCTTGCTCTTCTCTGTTCTTAAAGCAAAACCAAGAGAAGATTAAAAAAATCTGGTTGATTGACCACGTAGGCCTTTGGTCTGCTGAAGTCTAAGATGTAAGATCATGGGGGTGCAGTGGGAAATATCTGCTTTGACCTGCCTGACTGCTTTTGTTTGAGGAAACACAATAGACGTGGTATCTATGTCCCTTAGCCACATCAGGCTCAGCACTGGTATAATGTAGACAGAGCAAAAAGTGACAGCAATTTCATTATTTCCTGATTCCCCAAAGTACTGTATTATGACCAGATTTTATGAGATGGAACAATACATTCAAATATTACTGCAAGCCACTGGGAGATGATAAAGTGTGAGGGCTGGTTGGCTGACTTGTTTATTATTTTGGACTTCCCCAGCTTGGGCTAGGCAGTTTATTGTATTCAGTAACTCTGTGAGGTCCCTGTCTTAAAGATATTTTGGTCTAAATCTTCATGGGAAAATGCAGAAACATAAGGACATTGGAAAGCCAAAGGCAACAGCATAGAGGAAGTGGAAATGATATTGAAATAAGATCATTGACTTACTTGGTGATGGCTTGCAAGAATCACAGCAAAAGTGGATCTTGATAGCAATTAATCAGTTTAATTTTTTTTCTGTATCGGGACATTTCTCATCTATATTTTGCTATAATAGAGCTATCTGATCTTATTCCAATCATTATTTTTTCCTAGTAAGAAAACAGAAGTGTTGTTCTTAGGTTTTAGACATTGATGATCTATTTGAAAGACAATTTTCTTATTTTTTTTTTTTTGGTCAGGTTCTTTCCTGTTTTGACCAGTGGTGTCTTAGGTTGCAACATTCAGACTTAAATTTCAGTGCTTTAAAATCCATCTGTCTGAATCCTAGTGATTTGCTTTAGCTTCCTAGGTCCTTTGCGGGTAGTTAGGTGCAGCTGTATAGAATTCTCAAATGTTAATCCTAATTCATACATTCTGCTTCTTAAAAAGTTAAAAGGCAGTCTGTGCTAAACTTGATTAAACTCAGACCTAGGCCATTAAAAAATATTTAAAGCAACCAACCAATCTACCGGACCTCTAAAGGAAACGGCACTTCTGTCTCCAAGCAGTAGTACCTATATGAATACTTCATATACTTGAATTGCTACTGAAGTTTGTTTTTTTTTTTTTCCTACTCATCTTACAATCTTACTCATCTTAACCTCATAAACTCTGCTAGGATCTCACCAAGGCACAGTAATTACTATTGGTACTTACTCTCTTTTGGAAATGCTCTTTGTGAGAGCCACAAGACATTGCAGTGGGATCAGATGCCATTCTTTTTTCCCCTGGGCAAAGCATTCACCTCCACTGCCCTTCCCTTAGTCCAGAGAGTTTAACTCCAAGTCTCAATATTTCACATATATTCAGTTCCACAGCATTAGGTAGAATACTCTAGGAACCCTCTGAGGTATTAAACAATTATCAGTCTCTTACCATTCTAAATTATTTTCTTTGCTCTAGGTAGGGAAATCCTCTGATACATAAAAACTTCTGCCAGGCATTCCAGATAATTCAGAGCATGTCCAACTTAGACCTTGCTCATAATTGTTGGTGTAATCCTAGAGTAATTGTAGAATCTGTTTATCATTGCCATGAGAAGATTTTTCTTAGTGTTTTGTTACACTGTACTAACACATTCTATTAATAAAGACAGAGACATTATGTTTATTCATCTTTAATTATGGTTTTCCTGTTTGACCTTGCAACTTGAGTTTGAATCTTCTAATATATTTATCCAACATCTCAAGGTAAGTCTACACAAATCGGGTGCCACTCCTGCAAAACTAATTCTCATAGTGTCACAACTATCAATTGCTAATGAATACAGAAATTGTTCAGATTTACTCCGAATCATTTTTGCAAGTATTTTTCAATTTCAGAAAAAAAAAAAACAACCAAAAAAACAACATTCTAAAAATGAAAAATTATGCTGACTTTTAAACTCTTTGTGGTGCATATCAAAAGATGCTTATTACTGTTAGCTGGGATTAGTGGAACATGTTGCATATTATTGAGGCGATCTTGGATTTCTTTCAGATATATATATCTGTATGCACAGCTTTTTCAGAAGTTTTATTTTATGTGTGCTTAATACTAAGATGTTGAGCATCTGTAGTTAGACTGAATTCAATAAATGAAGTCAGCATATCACAAGGTGGTACAGTGGTGATGTTTTAAACTCTGGTCAGATTATATGTAATAAAGATAAGGCACTACAGCTTTTGTTTCTAAAAGACTTTTCAATTTTCATCGTCCTGAAAATAAAAGCAGTGTAAAAGAATGACCTACAATTTTTTTTTTTTTTTTTCATATATCAAACAACAACAGACAACTTCAGATCTCTGGAAAGATTAAAATGCTCTTGTGGCATACCAGCCCAAAACTGTATTAATGTAGATGATGATTACCTGAGTTTGGGAAATGATTCCTCTGGTTTACTCACGAGATAGCAGATGGTAAAAACTGAGATCAAACAGGTTTTGATCTGCAGAGAATAGGGCAGCTGCAAATTCATGAACTGGCACTGACACTGATTTTGAAAACTGACATCACTCTTCTGCCAGACTGCTGAGACTCCCATCAAACCTGGAGAAACAGTTGCAGAGAATCAAAGATAAGTCAGCTCATGGCAGATATGATCTTAAGGACTGTGAAGATTTATAAGATGCTATTTCAAGACAGTTTCCTGTATGGGTAAAGGAAAAAAGTAAAGCTGATACAGGTGCCACTCACCGAGTCACAGTCACTTATTCTATGAACAGATCTTCCATGGGGCATCAGCAGAACACTGTGAGTTCTTTACAGTCATTCCCTACAGATTATTTTTCAATAAAATGCCCATAGTAAGGCAGATTTTCTGAGGTCCAAATAATATTGTTGGATTTTGGACAAAAGGTAAGGAGAAACCAAGTATTTCTTACAAAACAGACTGAGTGTAATGATGATGTTTCTCTGCAAGAAGTTCAAACTTCCATGTAGTTCACAAATGTTCTCTACTGTTCACTAACATTAGTGGGGATAAATTTAGAGGATACTTACTGATATTGAGGTCATAAATGTAGTGTTAATGAAATGTCATTATAAGTTTTACTCAGATAGTGTTTATGTTAAAATTAAACGATGCATTTCTGCCAGTGTTGCCTACTTCCATGATATTTAGCACTTTAGGTGTTTTGTGTAAGAATCTGATTCCCCATAATAATTAGACTGTATCACATCTCCACATTTGTTGTTACATAGGTATCTAACCTTTGTGCTCAGTGGAACAATGTTCCCTTTAGGCCATCAAAGCCATTGCATATAAAGCATTGAAGTATCTCTATATTGATTAGAATATACCTTAATCAATACTGCACTCTCTTCATACACTGTCTGGAAGTACTTTCCTCCATGGCATATTCTCCTTGTTTTTTCTTGTTATGGATTTTTCCCTAGTTAAATTCATATTTACAAATGTACTTTTTTTCTTCAGCTATTGAAAACTTTAATCTCTAACCCTTTTTTATCTCAATTTCTTCCATTTTACTGGAAAACTTAGTGATGATGATATCAATTAACAATATTCAGTTTTACTGAATAGCTTCATTTGTTTCAGCTGAGTATGTTCATACGTTGCAGCTTTCCACAGATATTTTGTCTCTGCTCCTACATGCTCTTTCCTGCACAGAGAATAATGGAATAGGGAAAGGAAAATAAAACCATACACTGGTCACGGAACAATCTCTTATGCAATATTCAAATGTCAGTGCATCTATAGCTTGGAAAGTTAGCACCCATAGCCCTTTCAGGTCCTTAATTTGTGAGTGTCAGCAATCTGAGAAAGTCTCATCATCTAACCAAGGTCTTGAAGGAGTATATATATGCCTAGTATATCCCAGACTAAACACTCTTCAGATGGGATTGTTCCTTCTCATTCTGTTTTCCTGAGACAAATAGAAAGACCATTGGAAATTATTGTGTTATTTTACAGTTGATCTGTGTAATGCAGAAACAGTTTAACACAGTTTGTATTTTGTTTTCAGACTAATAAAAAAGTAGTGACATTAGCATAGTATAGAGAATACATTGTAAATAACTGCAAAATAACTAGGATACACAAGTGGTCACTAAAGTTTCTTTTTATACTTAATTTCTATGTACTTAATATAAAACTGTTTTGGTGGTGTTACTGGTGTTCAGAAGCATGGGTTAATGAGACTTTGATTTGGTAGTTCATTAAGGTAGGAGTGATAACATAGATTTCTGTTATCAAACTAGGAATCTTAATTTTCCTCTGTGAAATGCACTTAATGAAATGAGCTGATCTGACAAGAATTGACCAAACTCTTACAGTGCACTTTAAAAGTAAGCTCTAACAATTACTGTTGCTTTCTGCTTGCAAATTTTTCTTGAGTTTACATGATTAGTCCTCTTCTGAGTATAATTAGTTGACTGTGTGTCATATAATTGTCTGACTCCATGTGATCTTTATTAATGCTCAGCTCTTACTGAGAACTGCAGTTTCACAGTTCTTCTAGAACAACTACAGGATGTTGAATTATTTTCCATTTTCATAGGTTGCCTTATTATTTGAATTTGAAGCAATATATTCAGGTTCTCCCATATAGCCAAACAATGAGTTGCATAAAAGGAACTGAGGTTAGACAACTCTGTACCCCTGGAATCTGATAAAGTTTCTTGACAGTGCACCAGCATGGCAGTGATTCATATCTCTTGAAAATCCCACACAGGCCCATAAGAATTGAGGACACTCATACGTTTTGTCAGGGAGCATGGCTTTTATGAGTGCAGCTTGAACACAGCTGTGTCTTTTCCAATATATGCCCAAAAGACAAAATGCAACATGAGATTTTTATACATTTCAAGGACCATCTGCCATGAAAACCACTTATCTTTGTGGCTACAAGTTTGTTATTGATCCAAAATGGTAAAGAAAGGAAAAGAAAAAAAAAAAAAAGGGGGGGGGGGGAAGAAGAAATATAGAAGAAACAGCATGATAAAAAAAAAATGACAACAAAGGGGAAAAATGCAGGAGAGAAAAGAACCATAAATCCATTCTTTTGTTGTTCTTCCAGCTGCATCTGTGAGCAATTGTCACAGTTACTAGTCAAACTGTATTTGACCTGTTGCCAACATGAATTTTCCAAAAACCAAATGTAAACAAACTCTGCAAGTGCTTCCTCTTTTGCCAAGCCAGTAATTATTTACTTTGTTTGGGCCTAGCATTACTGTCAGTTCAGCTTTGCAGTCTGTAATGTTTTTGCTAATGAAACCATGAGGTCTAAAGCTACATATTAACCTTGTCACCCTTCAATTTTGAGCTAAATAAAGTTTCACCATGGTTTTGTAAACTAGGGTTGAAGAATAAGCAAAGGATTAATTATATTTTCTGTTTTCCTTTATCTAAGTAAATTGATCATCTTTACATCTGCCTTGCATTTAATGTTAACTCACTGAATCTGGAGCACTAGGAAGATACATCATTTAGGATGGTTATAATTACCATTTGTACTGCATGTCTGAAAGCTGACAAACATGCATAACCATGCTTGATAAGTCATGAGATCATGACTAAAAGTCATGGCAAAAGTATAATAAGTAGATGGAGGCACTCATCTGGGGGAAAAATAGGAATATTTGAGTTGAATGTTTAGGCACTACATCTCATCCTGGGTCTGAAGGCTGTACATGTATTATGTTTGCTGGTTACGTTTTTAGGATTTAGGATTATGGGTCCTTTAATTCTGGAATGGGAAATAAATGTAATATCAAGGATGAGGATAGATTATCATTTCCCTGCATATCACACCAAACACAATTAGCTTTACTTAACATAAATAAGTATGACTATGAATTTTTACTCTAAAACACTATGGTTTTGTTTTGGACTGTTTAAAGTTAAACACTCAAACTGATTAGAATAGAACCCACACTTTATCCCATATGACCAGATCACTGCAACAGAAGCATGCAAGTGGCATGTGATATGTGCTGAGATTGTAAATTCTGGTTGTGAAGTGCTGGGGTTTAAAACCCCAGCCACGAATGAGGGTTAGCATATAGATGTTGTTCACAATCAGGCAAAAAGGACCCTTATGATTGCTTTTCACCCAGGCTCTGGCCAGCCTTGGGTGGGAACTGATTAGGAGATCACCACCAGGTGCCCCTGCCTTCCCCATTAACTTGGAAGTGGAGCAAGAAGCCACCTCTATAAGAACCAACTCTGGTTGAAGTGGGCTGTCATGGTTACAGGGGCTGGG